>NW_026899194.1:600000-760695 GCF_033153095.1 Gastrolobium bilobum
GCCAGATGATTTGTTTCCAGTGTGGCAAGGAGGGCCACTTCTCCAGAGACTGTCCGTCGACGACGGCGAGAGCTATTGCAGTTCAGGCAGTGCCACTTCAGATGGTTCCCCTTCCACCTACTTCGGCACCGGCAGTGCCACTCTCTACTGGGCGTGTTTATACCCTAGATCGTCAGCAGTTGGACCGAGCTCCGAACCTTGTCAGAGGTACTATTACTATTGGTGCATCATCTGTCGATGTCTTGTTTGACTCCGGGGCTATGCATTCTTTTGTTGCAACCCTGATTGTTGTGGGGCTTGAGTTGCCCATGTCTGTGCTTTCTCCACCGTTGCGGGTGACCACCGCCACCGGAGAAAGGTGTGATTCTACCATTGTTCATCGCGATGTGGCATTTCAGTGGGATGGTCGTGACTTCTCGGTGGATCTAATAGGATTGCCGATGGCCAACTTGGAGATTATTCTGGGCATGGATTGGTTGTCCAGGATCTATGCATTGATTGATTATTGTGCCAAGCGTGTGGTGATGTCTCCGTGTGATTCCACAGCCAGTTCCTCGCCGTATATTTCTTTGTTGCAGGCTAGGAGAGCCTTGAGAGCTGGGGCATTTGGATATGTCATATTGGGTGGTTTGGTGAGTGGGACACAGGAGGATATCACTGGCATTCCTGTGGTGAAGGAATTCCTCGAGGTTTTTCCTGAGAAGATTCCTGAGTTTCCGCCACAGAGGGAGATAGAGTTCTCCATAGATCTGTTGCCTGGTGTGGGGTCTATTTCATTAGCTCCATACCAGATGTCACCACCGGAGCTGGCAGAGCTGAAGAAGCATATTGAGGATCTTTCAGCGAAAGATTTCATTCGACCGAGTGTGTCTCCTTGGGGAGCACCGATCATCTTTGTGAAGAAGAAGGACGGGATAATGCGATTTTGCATCGACTACGGGCAGCTGAACAAGGTGACGATCAAGAACAAGTATCCCCTTCCTCGGATTGATGATCTGTTTGATCAGCTCAGGGGTGCTTGCGTGTATTCTAAGATTGATCTCCGGTTCTGATAGCATCAGATTCGGGTGAAATCAGATGATGTCCCTAAGATTGCATTTCGCTCGTGATACGGTCACTTTAAGTATTTGGTGATTCCGTTTGGACTCACCAATGCACCTGCAGTGTTCATGGATTACATGAACCGGATCTTCCAGCCGTACCTGGATCAGTTTGTGATCGTCTTGATTGACGATATCTTGATTTACTCCAAGACGGAGGAGGAGCATGTAGAGCATCTGAGGATTGTTCTGCAAGTGCTGAAGGAGAAAAAGTTGTATGCAAAACCTTCAAAGTGTGAGTTTTGGCTCAAGTCTGTGAAGTTTCTTAGGCATGTTATTTCTGCTGAAGGAGTTGCAGTGGATCCGAACAAGATCGAGGCCGTGCTAGATTGGGAGAGGCCCAAGACGATTACTGAAGTGAGGAGTTTCTTGGGCTATGAAGGTTACTATCGGAGGTTCATTAAGGGATTCTCCACCATGGTGCTGCCATTGACTCGCCTTAATCGAAAGGAGACTCCGTTTGTGTGGACTCACGAGTGTGAGGTTTGTTTTCAGGAGTTGAAGGAGAGACTGACTACTGCACTTGTGTTGGTCCTTCCTGATCCTGCGCTTGAGATTGAGCTTTACACCGACGCCTCCGGGAAGGGGCTAGGTTGTGTGTTGATGCAGTTGGGCAAAGTGATTGCCTATGCTTCGAGGCAGCTGAAGCCTCATGAGGACAACTACCTTACTCATGACTTGGAGTTGGCTGCTATTGTGTTTGCTTTCAAGATTTGGAGACATTATCTTTTTGGTTTGAAGTTTGTGGTGTTCAGTGACCACAAGAGTTTGAAGTTTCTTTTTGACTAGAAGGAGCTGAACATGAAGCAGAGGAGATGGATGGAGTTCCTAAAGAATTACGACTTCGAGTTGAAGTACCATCTTGGCATGGCCAATGTGGTAGCTGATGCTTTGAGCCGGAAACCCGGGAGCTCATCCAGTTTGTTACTTTGTAATTTTGATGTGGTTGAGAAGTTCTGAAACCTGGCAGTGACCGCTCCGTGCGGAAGTGCACTTCTCGAGATGGAAGCAGTAGATGTTGTTAACGAGCTGTTAGAAAAGATCAAAGAGGCACAAATGCAGAGAGAGTGTCTGGATTACGTAAAGAACCAAGACGATGTGTCTTGGAATGAGGATGGACTTCTTTTGTTTCAGCAGAGGATCGTGGTTCCCCGAGGTCCGTTGATCGAAGAGGTTATGGCAGAGGCCCATAAGGGCCAATTTTCTATCCACCCTGGTTCTACTAAGATGTATCAAGACCTGAAGAAGAATTTCTAGTGGCCGGGCATGAAGAAAGATGTTGCCATTTTTGTGTCTAAGTGTTTGGTTTGCCTGAAGGTGAAGATCGAGCATCAGAAACCGTCTCGTGAGCTTCAACCTCTTGAAGTACCACAGTGGAAGTGGGAAAATATTTTCATGGACTTCGTGGTGGGATTGCCTAAGACTCAGGCGAGTTGTGACTCTATCTGGGTCATTGTGGACAGACTGACTAAGTCTGCCCTTTTTCTTCCAGTGAAGGTGAGCTTCACTACAAAGCAGTTGGCCAAGCTTTATGTTCGCGAGATTGTGAGGATTCACGGGGTGCCCGAGAGTATCATCAGTGATAGGGACCCAAAGTTCACATCTCGGTTCTGGGAGGCGCTGCAGGAGGCTTTTGGTATGCAGTTGAGATTGAGTACCGCCTATCATCCTCAGACTGATGGACTGACTGAGAGGACCATCCAGACCTAGGAGGACATGTTGCGGGATTGCAAGTTGGAGCAGGGCTCGGCATGGTTTAGGTACCTTCTGTTGGTTGAGTTTTCGTACAACAACAGCTTTCATGCTAGCCTGGGCATGGCGCCATACGAAGCACTGTATGGTAGGAGGTGTCGGACTCCTACCTGTTGGTCTGAGATTGGAGACAATGAGCTTTTTGGCTTGGACTTTGTCCAAGATACCACCCAGCAGATCCTGATGATCAGAGAAAAGTTGAAGTAGGCGTAGAATCGCCAGAAGAGCTACTATGATGTCGAGCATCGTCCACTGGAGTTCAGTGAGGGTGAGCACGTGTTTGTGAGACTTTCACCTGTCACCGGTGTTAGTCGGGCACTCAGAGTGAGGAAGCTGAGCCCGCGGTTTATTGGGCCATACCAGATTCTTGGTAGAGTAGGACCTGTTGCCTACCGGCTTGCCTTGCCTCCGAACTTGGCCAACATCCACGACGTGTTTCACGTGCCTCAGCTTCAGAAGTACATAGCAGATCCTTCGCACGTGGTGCAACCTGATGATGTGGAAGTTCGGGAGAACCTAAGGACTCCCGTCGGACAACTCAAGATTCTCGATCGTGGCGAGAAGCAGCTGAGGAGCAAGGTCATTCCGATGGTCAAAGTGCAGTGGACTGGAAGAACTCCTGAGGAGTGTACTTGGGAGCGTGAGGACAAGCTTCTCCGGCAGTACCCCGAGTTTCGAGACAGGTATGTTTCTGTTTTTGAGGACAAAATCCTAAAAAGGTGGAGTGAATGTAAGAACCCACACCGTTAATTAAGGAAATTAATTAATTATATATGAGAATTAAGAAATAATTCCATAATTGACCCTAATAATTATTATGAGGCTTAAATAAATATAGAAAGTGGTTGATAATGCTGAAAGTCGCTTTTCTGACGAAAAGTGCAGATACTGATTCTGCTAGTCGGTATAAATACGTACCGAAAAAGTATCCCGGAAAATTATAATAAGTGCATGATAATTCCTAGAATTATATATAGGACTTTTAAAACGAGTTTCAAGTTAAAATAATGAGAACTGGTGCCAGAAACTGATACTGGCTATGAAAAGCGCGTACCGGAAAGGTGCTCCGAAAAATAAAATAAAAATATTTTATTTCTTGTAAAATTGAGTAGGTTAAGAATTCTGAGTTTGGGATTAAAATGCTAAGCGTAGCAATTAAAGTAATACTGTGTGTTTATTTCCTAAGTGGCTATATATACTTAGTGGCACATGATCATAGGACATATTTGTGCCTTTTACATGAACCTTGCTGAAGCCTTATGACCAGCCACCTTGCTACTCCTCTTCTTCTCCATTTTCTCACCAAAGACACCACCTTTGATCATTGTTTCTCTTCTTGATCAAGTAAACACTTGAGTGTGAGCATGTGAGAGTGCTAAGGGTGCCTTGTGAGGTGTTGAGGGGCTGAGTTCTTGGGTTGTCTTCTTGGCTTGTGGAGCTTCAAGAAGCCTTCTTTGTGAAGAAAGAGCATAGCTTGGTTGTCTTTTTCATTTTTTGCAAAGTCAGAACTGTGAGGAGCCATTGGTGAGCTCCAAGAGCACTCCTTTCCTCTGTTTTAGCCTTGGGGTGAGTTGCCTAACCTTGATCATGAGTTTAATGAGTTAAAGTTGATGTCTTGGCATGTTTCTTGAGTTAAACAAGTAACCCAATGGTTTGTGGACCTAAAACGGAATTAAAATGCATGCTTTGACGTTTTGAAGTGTTAAAAATGAAACCTTTGAAGGATATCTTCACGAAATGCAGAACTGCATGCTGTCGTGAAATATCCAGATATGGATATCCGGATATTGGTATCCGTATATGAGGTTTTTTGATATCCGGATATTGATATCTAGATATGTCCTTGACAAATATCCGGATATTCTGGGTTTGCGAGGAACAGTAGCTTACTGTTCATCCAGAACTGATGTTTGGGGTTTGTGGACCCTAGTTTGAGGAAGTTGAACTTCTGTAATAATTGAACTAAGTCAGAATCAAGTGATTAAGGGCTTGTGGCTTGTGTGAAGCCTTAAGACGTAAAACGTAAGAAAAGGCGTTGTCTTTTGTTGAATGCTTGTAGAGTATGATTTTGATATATTATTGGTGCATAACAGATTGTGATACTGCTGTGTTTGGACTTTGAGATTGTGTGGACTCTTGGCTGGGATAGCTAGCTTGCAAGGTAAGCTTTCGTGTCCTCGGTTTGGCCATGTTGTGGTTCCACCATGTCCCTTGGGGGTAGGGGTGTAAATGGGCTGGGCTGGGCTGGGCTTTGGCCATCCTGGCCCAAGCCTACGTCAAAAAAAATTCAGCCTATCTGGCCTACTGGCCTATTAAAGGCTTTATTTGTAGGCCAAGCTCGGCCCATTTTCAAAAATAAGAAAGCCCGACATGGCCTACAGGCCTTGTAGGCCTCCCACTATATATACTAAGCAAAAAAAAATAATTGTATAGAGCAAAGAAAGCTCCATTCATGCATGCACTAATACTTCTCATAAGAAAAAAATGACAAACAAGAAAGAGTCAACATACTACCTCAGCTCTAGAATATATATCATAGAGGAATAGAGTCAAAGAAATGGGAAAAATATGAAAAATACAATTACTGGATGCTGAAATAAAGTCTACAAGAGAATGTCATTCATTTAAAAATCTTTAAATCACCATCAAGACAAGGGAAAGAAGAGTATTATTGAAAGATTTTCATCAGCAACATCATAATCCAGCAAGGTACCCATTGCTCTATGGTATTAAGCTGCAACAGCATGTAAAATTTGGAGACATTAGACAAGTTTTCCTTTCATAGAATAAAATAGCACAAAAAGTAAGAGATATTAGTATTTGGTACTTTGTGTCTTTGCCACATAAAATAAATATTATTTTATTATTTTATTTTAATAAATTAAATAGGCCAGCCTACAAGGCTGTAGGCCGGGCTTGACAAAATTGGCCTATGGCCTATTTATTAAAAAAGCTTTTTTATAAGCCTAAGCCTACTCTATTTTTCTAATAGGCCGGGCCTGGGCTGGGCTCAATGTAGGCCGGGCCGAAGGCTGGGCTGGGCCAGCCTGGCCCATTTACACCCCTACTTGGGGGTATGGTTATATGCTTGTTGTGTTACATGCTTTTGATGTTTTGGAAAGGCTATTGAGCTATTATATGCTAGTGCCTTTATGATATGCATGTGGTGTTTCACCTATACGGTAAGCCTGAGTATGTAGTACATACAATATAGTGATAACACATATTTTGTTACACTTATTTATTACTCTTGGTTGGTATTTTTAGGTTTTATTTGAATTAAATAAAGGTCATTTGGGTCAAATCAGAATTCTAGATTTTAATTGGGTTTAATTGATTTTCGTCATAATTTTTCAAATTTACACTACTTTCTTATTTTGTCCATATCTCACTCTACAGGTATCTGATTAACTCTGTTCTTGTTGAGTTTTCCAGATAACAGGAAGGGCTACAATTTCTATTTGAGCTACTGAAGCCCAATTCGGACAAAAAGATGGTCGAAACCTGAGCCCAAGATAGACATGTTTTGTTGGAAATTTATTTTTACGTTTGAACTTAAGTTAAAATTTTGAACCCAATGTACATGAGGCCCAGAGCCAATATTTCAGTTTTGTTTCCTTTTATTTTGGGTTGGATTTGTAGAGCCCGAAGCCCAGCTTGGTTAAGGGTTAAAAAGGCGAGAGTAGGGACCTTGTGGATCATATTTTTCGTTTGAATTTGAATTTTACAGTTTTGAAATTAAGAGAATTTTTGTCTTTTCTCTCTCCTCTTTTCTTTAATCAACCCAAGGGTTGAGGATTCCATGGTTGAATCCTGAGGACCTGAGCCTCATTTTGAACCAAATTCGTTTATCTTTCCAACTCGGTTTGACATCGCGCGATTGTGGGTGTTCAATCTGAGATATGCGATTGCGTTCTTAGGAAAGAGATTAACCATTGGATTTAATGGTTAGGTTGATTAACCTAATGAACTCAAATCGAACGGGTTGATACTCCGCGATTGCGTGAGTAGACGCGCCGTATTCGACCAAACGCTAAGCGATCGCTTAGAGAGGGTTCTCAATTGAAAATAAGGATTCTGATTCAATTGAGATCAATCATGATTTGGTAATTATTTGTCCGATGATGGATATCTTTGGAATCCTAATTCTTGGGTTGATTGCTTTTAATTGGATTATTCTTTTTTTTCATTTCCGTTTAAATTTACAATCATATTCAAACCCCCCAGTTTAGTTTCCGTTTTTCTTTAATTTTCGTTTCTCCTTATTTTCTCTTTTTATTTAGTTTCCATTTTTATTTGGTTTCCGTTTTCATTTGGTTTCCATTTTAATTTTAATTTTAATTTTAATTTTTATAATTGAGCGATTGAGTTCATTGCAAACTCCTTGAGACGACTCAGGTTGACGCTTTACTACAAAATGTTAATAAACCTGATTTAATTAATTTGTGTAAGTTCGACAGCTCGTGTCATATGGTGAGGCTGTGGGTGAGGTGCAAGAGGTGTTCCTTGTACTATCTGTAGGTAATAGACGTATTCCTGCATTTCTCTGGCCAGTAGAATAGTTAAACACACATGTTATGAATATCTGTTGCACTTCATAGTTTTGGAACTTATACTGAGTTACTGCTTTTAGAATTTATATTGCACATGTAAGTGAGCTTGGGGTGGAAGATCCTTGAGGACCCCTTGTCTTACTGAGATTTCTGGTTTAGAGATCTCACCCCACGTTTGGGGAATGCTTATTTCAGGTTCAGGAAATGCGGGGGTTGAATAGATGATACATGTTTATGCTGCTTTGCTGATATGCTGTTATGATTGGATGTTGGATCCTGTTTACTGTCTTATGCTTTTAGCTTCAGTTTAGAGATTATTATGTTGAGACTTTGTTGGTTATGCTATTGGTCTGGTGAGCATGGGGATTTTCCATGCCACATAGACTTGATTATGTCTTGCTTTATTAGGAGTTGTAGTAATGTATCAGGATACTGTCCGGACTACGTGTTGTAGATACGTGATTTTAGATACTCGCTTTATCTATATTATGAGGTATTTCAGTTAGATGTTTATTTGCAATTTACATACAGGCGATATTTTATGGAATTGATTAAGTAATCAACTTGGCTAAGTATAATGACGTCGTAATTGAAAAGAAAAAGATATTCTGCATTTTAATTAAGTGCAGCTTAATACAATGATATGTTAACAAACCGGGTATACACGGGGTGTTACAAGGCCCTAACTATATCTTCTGAATATTTGCGACTCAGGAGAGTTAACTGTAGGATTCGAGCATGAGTCAGTAAATCAGAAATTTTGAAAGCCCTCATCGCTCAGGAATTGTATATCCAAGTATTTTGGATCAATGATGTGGCGGGAGGCATAATGTTGCTTGAATGTGGCATACTGAGCAGCTGTGGAGAAGTACTTTACATGAAGACTAGTACCTCGGGGCCTTTTGCGAATAGGGGCAGATGATGAAGCCATGGAATGAGGCACTACAAAACAAAATCGTACAAGTTAGTTTTCAAATATATATCGTAGAATAATGAAGATAAGAGTGTTTATGGAAAAACTAGACATGTGTAGCAGGATTAGACAATAATCATATAAAGAATGTAGAGACCATCCAAGTTACAAGATGAAGAACATAATGTCAATATAACCATGAAAACAATATTTGTATAAGGATTTATTCAAATAGAAAACAACAAGAATATGATAAAGTCCTATACCAGCACAATCTCTGGAAAAGTAGATGCATCTTGTCAGTATAGGTAGTACCAATTAATTCTTATAAGCTATCCTCAGCTGTGTTGTCCTATACCAGCACAATCTCTGGAATCCCTCTCTTTCCGGTGTTATTCGATTCATTCATGTACCCCTCCCGCTGATAGTACGCTAGCTCTTCCACTAACCATACATTCAATTGTACATTAGCTCTTCCACTAACCACACAATTGTCAGCACTCGGGATGTTACATGCCCACCAGCTTCCGCCTGGTTCGCCCTCGAACCACACCGTACTGGATGAGAGGCCCTGCTCTGTTACCACTTGTAACGCCCGGCCACTTGCAAGCATCAACGACTATCCCCACACACTAACACGAGACTTTTCAGCGTGCTTTATCCTCACTCACACACTTCACGGGAAAACTTCCCAGGAGGTCACCCATCCCTGAATTGCTCCAAGTCAAGCACGCTTAACTGTGGAGTTCTTCCGATCCGGGCTACCGAAAAGTAGATGCATCTTGTTAGTATAGGTAGTACCAATTAATTCTTATAAGCTATCCTCAGCTGTGATGTCCTATACCAGCACAATCTCTGGAATCTCTCTCTTTCCGGTGTTATTCGATTCATTCATGTACCCCTCCCGCTGATAGTACTCTAGCTCTTCCACTAACCATACATTCAATTGTACATTAGCTCCTCCACTAACCACACAATTGTCAGCACTCGAGATGTTACACCTAGCTCTAAGCGTTGATACAAATTTGGATGTAGTTACCGGTGATAACAGTTCACATAGAGAAATAAAGAAGGGCAGAGTCCGAGACAGACAAGTCGATGGAAAGAAAAAAATGGGAATTGGGGACATGCATTTATCAAACAAAACCGATTTTTAAAAAAATTCATTAAATGCAATTATCAGATTCATTCAAAGCAGCGAAGAGAAAAAAAAAATTTACCAGATGAATAGAAGGAAGGGAGAGAGACCGACCCGTGCTTTGAAAATGAGATGGAAATCTCCACATTGAAAAGGATGAAAGCTTCAAGCTTGTTCTCAAACTTGGGGAGCGTTCAAGTGCCCAGAATGAGAGGAGACCTTTCTGGTTTGAAAGCAAAGAGACGAACAAAAGGAACAGCTCTGCTTGCGTCTTTTAAACTGCTATTTACGATTGGTAATCGATTTCCCTTCTTGGTAATCGGTTACCAATGGAATGGTAATCGATTACCAAACAGATTTTGGGGCTGATTTAAGACACGAAACAAAGAGTAAAGAGGAGCACCAATTTAAGGGACATGTGACAAATTTTACCCTATTAATTTTACACATGGAAAAGGCTTTTCAAACACATATAATGGTTTCCAAAAAGAATTTGAGGGATTCAATCAAGAGAACAAGTGAAGCGATTAAGTAAATGAAGATGCAATTCAAATATACGATGGATAAATGAGACCAATTTCTCTTCTTAAGGTATAGAATACTTCCTTGGTAGTGGTTTGGAGAAGATGTCAGCCAATTGTTTTGAAGATTCCACAAATTCCAAGATACAATCACCATTTTGCACATGATCTCTTATGAAATGATGCATAATATCAATATGTTTAGTTCTTGAGTGCATTATGGGATTCTTTGTGAGATTTATGGCACTAGTGTTTTCACACCTTATAGGGATGTGATCAAGTTCAACCCTAAAGTCCTAGAGTTGTTGTTTTATCCAAATGATTTGAGCACAACAACTACTGGCCGCTACATATTCGGCTTTGGCCGTGGACAAAGCCACACTATTTTGTTTCTTGCTATGCCAAGACACTAAAGAGCAACTAAGAAATTGGCAAGTACCACTAGTACTCTTCCTATCCAATTTGCATCCCGCAAAATCGGAATCGGAATAGCCTATTAACTCACATGATGCACCCTTAGGGTACCATAATCCCATTTGTGAAGTGCCTACAAGATATCTCATAATTCTTTTTACGGCACTTAAGTGTGACTCCTTAGGATTAGCTTGAAATCTAGCACATATGCACACACTAAACATAATATCGGGCCTACTTGCGGTTAAGTAAAGAAGGGAGCTGATTATACCTCGATATTTATTAATTTCTATGGATTTACCTCCTTCATCTTTGTCTAAAGAGCAAGATGTACCCATGGGAGTGTCAATGGCCTTAGAGTTGTCCATTCCAAATTTTTTTAGTAACTCATTGCAATATTTAGCTTGATTGATGAATATCCCATCCTTTTGTTGCTTTATTTGAAGACCAAGGAAGAAGTTTAGTTCTCTCATCATAGACATCTCAAATTCGCTTTGCATAAGATTAGCAAACTCTTAACAAAGATGAACGTTAGTGGCACCAAAGATAATATCATCAACATAGTTTTGTGCAAATAATAGATGATCATTTTTCTTCTTTATAAAAAGAGTTGTGTCCATTTTTCCTCTTGAAAAACCTTTTTCTAAAAGAAATTTGCTTAATCTTTCATGCCAAGCTCTTGGAGCTTGTTTCAAACCATATAAAGTATTTTTCAGTTTAAAAACATGGTTAGGTAAATCATGATCTTCAAAACTATGAGGTTGATCAACATATACTTCTTCTTGAATGTATCCATAAGTTTCATCATAATCAATACCTTCTTCTTGAATATAACCTTTAGCAAAAAGTCTAGCTTTATTTCTAGTAATTATGCCATTCTCATCAAGCTTATTCCTAAAGACCCATTTGGTTCTAATTATTGGATAATCATTTGGTTTTGGCACAAGTTCTCAAAATTGATGTCTTTCAAATTGATTTAGTTCTTCTTGCATTGCCAAGAACCAATGTTCATCAATAATTGCTTCATTTATGGTCTTAGGCTCAATTTGAGAAACAAATGCTAAGTGATTACAAATATTTCTAATTGAGTTTCTAGTAGTTACCCTTTCGGATATATCACCAATTACCACATCAATGGGGTGTCCTCTAGCTACTCTCCAATCTTGTGGTTGATTGTTCCCGTCATTGGTTTGTTGACTTGGTGTTTCTTCATTGTTTGCTTCCTTTTCTTTTTGCCTTTCATCGTTTTCTTTGCCATCCAAGTTTATGTTTTTCATGCTTTCTATAAGATCATCATCACAAAGTTCCTTTCTAGGCAAGGAAATGTTAGTCTCATTAAATACAACATGAATAGACTCTTCAATGACCATTGTTCTTTTATTATAGACTCTATAAGCTTACTTGTGAGTGAATAGCCTAGAAATCTGCCTTCATCGGCTTTAGAGTCAAATTTGCCAAGGTTTTCCTTTTCATTGTTTAAAACAAAACATTTGCAACCAAAGACATGAAAATATGAAATATTGGGATTTCTTCCTTTGTAAAGTTCATAGGGAGTTTTCTTCAAAATAGGTCTAATTAAAGCACGGTTCATAACATAACACGCGGTGCCAACGGATTCCACCCAAAAATATTTTGGTAGATCATTTTCATTTAACATGGTTCTAGCAAGTTCTTCCAATACACGATTTTTCCTTTCTACAACTCCATTTTGTTGTAGAGTCCTAGGAGTGGAAAAATTATGTTCAATACCATTTTCTTCACAAAAGGTTTCAAAATCTTGATTTTCAAATTCCCCACCATGATCGGTTCTAATTGAAACAATATTTGAAGATTGTTCATTTTGAATAAACCTGACTAGTCTCTTGAATGATTTAAAAGCATCACTTTTATATGTAAGAAATAAAGTCCAAGTATAGCGAGAATAATCATCAACAATGACCATTGCATAGTAATTGCCACCAAAGCTCATAGTTCTAGTTGGTCCAAAAAGATCCATGTGTAAAAGTTGTAAAGGTTTTATGGTAGAAATAATTTTTTATTGATTTAAAAGAAGCCTTTACTTGTTTTCTCATTTGACAAGCATCACAAACTTTATCTTTTTCAAATTTGAGCTTTGGTAACTCAATCACTAGGTCTAAGGAAATAAATTTGCTTAATTGACCCATGCCAATGTGTGCTATTCTTCTATGCCATAACCAAGAGTCGTCTTCCTTACTAATCAAACATTTATCGTCATTTAAAGGCATACCATCTAAGTCTATCATATAAATGTTATCCACTCTATGACCAAGAAACTTAACTTGCCCATCAATTAGACTTTCAATTTTACAAGAGGTTGAATCAAAAATTATTCTATAATTTTTATCAAATAATTGACTAATGCTAAGCAAGTTATGTCTAAGGCCCTCAACAAGTAAAATATTTTCTATAGAGACGGAGGAGGAGTTACCAACTTTTCCAATACCAAGTATCTTCCCTTTGTTGTTATGTCCATAAGAAACATTTCCATGCTCTTTCTTTGTGAATGATTGGAATTTAGTTACATCTCCCGTCATGTGACTTGAGCAACCACTATCCAAGTACCACTTGGAGCTTTTAGCCATCAAACAAACCTACATCACAAAGTCAAGATTTAATCTTTGGTACCCACACCTTGTTGGGTCCTTGTTAGGAACCCACACTTTCTTTTGCCCAATAGTACCATTCTTTCTAAATTTACATGTGGAAGCACTATGACATTTTCCACCACAATGAAAATATTTAATGAATGGGCTACTTGTCATGTAGGATGAAGAAATGAAAAAGTTTTTATATGATTTTTCTTGTGTGCTAATGTCAAAGCCTAAGCCGGATTTGTTAAACATGCATCTTTGTTTACCAAGCAACACATTTAAATTATCTCTACCACATGTGAATTTGCTTACAATTTCATTTAAGTCATCAATTTCATTGTTTAGATCTTTACATGATGTACGTGATGATGAAGATGCATGATCATCTGAAGATAGGCATTTGATACAACTAGTGCTAGCATCAAGTAATTTGAGAGTTTCATTTTCATCTTTCAAATCTTTTACCTCCTTTTCTAAAGATGCAATTTGTTTTTTCAAAGAGGTAGTAGTTTTTCTTGATGCTCTAAGAGTTTTAACATGTTATAGTGTTTCATTATGAATCTTCAAACATTTTAGAAAATAGTAGAGCAAGATGAGTCTACCTCGTTTTCGAATTCATCCTCATTTTCCATTAGACATATATGTTGAGTTCATTTGCTTGATTTCTCCGATGGTCTCCCATCTTGCATGAAGCATAGGTTTGCTTCTTCCTTGGAGCCATCATCAGAAGAACTAGATTCATCATCCCAAGCAAGATAAGCCTTCTTGAAGTTCTTTCTATCCTTGCCTTGGTTCTTTTCATATTTGTCTTTCTTTTGAATATTGGGACAATCCGATTTATAGTGACCGGTTTTTCCACATTCATAGCAAGTGATGGTGAGTTGTGAGGATCCTTCATCTTTGGATCTTGTTCTAGGAGGAAATGCAGGTCTCTTCAAAAAGTTCTTCTTAAAAAATTTTATATACTTCTTCACGAAGAGACTCATCTGATCTTCATCAAGATCACTTTTGGAATCTACATTTTCTTTTTCCTCGTTTTTCTCTTTGCTTGGTGTTGAGGCTTTTAAGCCAATTCCCTTACTTTTCTTGATGTCTTGTTCCTTCAAGGTTATTCTACTTAGCTCCATTTCATACTCTTGACGTTTGCCGAACAAGGTTGCAAGATCCATGGTTTTCAAATCTTTTGATTTCGTTATAGCCGTCAACTTGGGTTGCCATTCTCTATTATGCACACTTCTCATCACTTGGCAATTAACTCAAGGTTAGTAAAAGATTTATCTAAAGCATTTAGATGAGTGACAAGGTGTGTGAATCTCTTTTGCATACTTTGAATGCTTTCATTTTCATGAATCTCAAACATTTCAAATTCTCTAGTGAGTGCATTTAATTTTGTATATTTAACATCACTAGTTCCTTCATGGGTTATTTGAAGAATATTCCACATTTTCTTAGCATTCTTACAATTTGAAACACGAAAATATTCATCACGACCTAAGGCATTTGTGATTAAGTTTTGAGCTTTAGCATTCCAATTTCCTTTCTTACCTTCATCTTTGGTGTAATCATCTATATCTTTAGGAACATCTTCATTTTTTTTCATTTTTTATAGTAGGTGGTGTATACCTTTTTTCAACTATGTTCCATACTCTTAAATCATTAGATTGAAGAAATATTTTCATCTGACTCTTCCAATAAGAATAATCGACGCCATTGAAAAATGGAGGTCTAGTACTAAAAGATTCCTCAAAGGGCATATCATGGTTCAAAGAATCCATCCCTTCTCTTGAAGCGGTTAAGCTCTTTACGCAAGAGTTCAAGCTCTGATACCACTTGTTGGACAAGTGGCTTCAATACTCAAGAAGGGGGTGATTTGAGTAATACAAAATCTTTTCGCAAAGTGCCCCCTTTGATATTTTAAAGACTATTTCTTCAATAAAGTGATTTAATAAGAAAAATCTAAGTGTAAGAGCAAGTGTAGTGATCAACAAAGTAAGCAAGCAAATATATAAAGACAATCTAAAATGCAATTTTAATACTTAAATAAAGAGATTAAGGTTAGAGAAATTGCAAACTAGATGTATCCTGGTTCGTGTCACCACCACCGTGACCTACGTCCAGACTGAAGTCGCTCGATCAATTCTTTTCACTAACTATCAAACTTGAGGGTGCTTGACAAACCACTACAACCTTTCAAGACTTCGGGCTCAAGATGCCTTACAATTTTTCACTCCAAATTTTCTTAAGAATTTGGTGACCTCTCAAGTGTATAGGGTTCACTCCCCTAACTATTCATGAAATCAAAGGAAGGTGTTTAACAATGGCTAAGTACTCTAAAGTACAAATGACACAAGTTGAAGAAAATTGGTTGTTGACACTTTCACAAGAATAAAGCTCAAAGAGAATTTATGATCAAGAAGACAAGAATAATGCAAATAGAATGAGAATTAATGAGTAATAATCATCAAGAAGTGTGTCCCATCAAGGGGAACAGTAGTCTCTATTTATAGAGGGCCCCAAGGCCTCTTTTACACTCATTTTCTCAAACTAGCCGTTTTATAGCCGTTATTTTGTCTTCTGCACAGTAGGTAATCGATTACCATGAAGGGTAATCGATTACCATTGTATGGTAATCGATTACCAACCTGTTGAAAGGTTGGATTTCACCCTAAAATGGTTTTCTCTTGATTCGAATCAGTTTCAAATATTATTTAAACATTTTATGAATGTTGAAAACTATATTTTCATGCTAGGAATGTATTTGAATGTCAAACGATGATTTAATGCATGTATTTGAAAAATACTTTAAGCTTTGTTCACGTAAGGAATCAATTATCCTTTCAACTTATCCTAAGTCCTATACTATGTTACTTGGAGATTGCTTGGACTTAGAGACTTCTCTTGAAGCTTGAGTCTTGATCTTGTTTAGACTTCTTTTTGATGGTTGCATCTTGAAGCTATCTTTCCATGCTTGTTTGTTATCATCAAAATCGTTAAACCTTTATATTCTTTTCGTAGAGTGCATTGGTTCCACAAAAATCCCTATCTAAAGGCTCGGTAAATACAGACAACCCAACAGTCTCACCACAAGTCAATTGCAAAATGTTCGTTATGAATACACAATTTAATATTCAGAAATCTTAATTTCATAACCATTAAACAACGTCTTCTCTTTCGTTTACATTCTTATTAATTCATAATTATCACGAATTAACCCTCACTATTAAGGTGTTAATGTTTCCTAACACTAACACTGACTTCCTAGGGCATCTTGCCCCAATTGGGACTTTTCCACGCATTAAAACTGGTTTTTGGTCATTCTGACAGGGGGTAATCGATTACCAAACAATGGGTAATCGATTACTCCACATGGTAACTGATTACCAAAACAGAGTAATCGATTACTGCATATGGTAACCGATTACCAAAAATAGGGTAATCGATTACTGCACATGGTAACCGATTACCAATATAAGGTAATCGATTACCACGCGGACAGAACAGAATTCTGCATAATCTTTTTGCATAAACCGCGACCCCAAAGCTCCCCCAAGGTCCAAAGTCTGTTTTTTCTATCAAAACAGATTTTCAACACTGCTCATCATACATGGATTAACAACTTTTAATTTGGATAATCAAAGTTCCCTCTTTTAGTGACTTAAACAAACTAAAATCATGGATTTTCAAAGGAATGATCAAGGTTTACCTATGGAGTCTCAAGAACTCAGAAAAGAAGGTGGCTTGTGGCCTTAAATACCACTCCACACTACTACCAATGTAGAGCCACGAAATTGATCACCAAGCTAGGTCTTTTTCCTTCAAATGTGGCTTCTTAAAGTCACAAATGCTAAGAAAATGACCCCCTCCACACAAATCCAAGAAGTCAGCACCCCATATCCTCCCAAATTGAAACTATAACTCAGAAATGACTTGCCTTTCAACCTCCCGAGGCTAGAGCACACTCACACATGGAGTTTTTGTGAAGAAAGCAAGAGAAACGGTGGTCTCTTGGAGTTTCAATGGAGGGGGAAGGTGCCTCAGAAATTTCACGGAGAAGAAGAAGAAAACTGACCTAGGGTTTTGTGCCCTAGCTATTTATAGTCCACTTAAGTTAAATCCCAATGTATTAGCACTAATAGCTCCGTTTATCATTTTAATCTCAAACTTCATATTCTGAACCTAGCCATTTTCTACGATTTTTCATATTTTTATTATAATTTCCGCAGCACTTTGCCGGTACGCGTTTTTACGTAGCCGATATCAGTCCTAACCTCAGTTCTCATTATTTCGACTCCAAACTTGATCTACCAGTCCTAAATATCATTCTAGGAATATATACATACTCCTTATAATTTTTCGGGATACTTCATCGGAACACACTTATACCGTGAAGCGGAATCGATATCTGCACTTTTCGTCAGAAAAGCGACTTTAAGCTTTATTAAACCTTTGTGATAATTATTGTTACCTTACCTTATTTATTTAAGGTCAATTATGAAATTTTTCTCTTAAACTCATAATTAATTATTTAAATTCCTAATTTAACGGTGCGGGTTCTTACAGTTACACTCTCAATCTTGTCCGCTGATCCCACTTGTATCCAAGGGCTCAAATTTTTTAGTAATGTGAGCCATTGAATACAAGTGGATCAACGGTCAAGATTGAGTGTAAGACTTCTAACTCTTACACCGGTGTAAGAATATCATGCCCCTATATATATGTGTGTGTGTGTGTGTGTGTGTGTGTGGAGGAATCTTTTGACTTTAGTGTAAGACGTAGAAATCTTACTCTTTATTCTAACCGTTGATTTTTGTCCACCTAATGATTATAATTTATTGAGTTATTCTAATTAATTAATTATTAATTTCAAATAAATGACAACGGTTAAGTAAATGGAAATTAACAACTAAGATAGGGAATAAGACTTTAAATCTTACACCGTTAAATAAGACTGTTAAATAACGATTGGGAGACTGTTAAATAAGACTTCTAAATCTTACACCGTCAAAAGATCCCTCCTATAACGATAAGGATTGGAAATCAACTGTTAACCTAATATAAAAGTTCACGATAATGATTTTAAAATGGCCGGATAAAGTTTAATGAGGAGATTAAGTAAAGGCTTTTGACTTAAAGTTTGAATATGTTTATAATAAGTTAACTTTTTTTTTTTTTTATAACAAGTTAACTTTTTATACATAAAAATTGGGAGACATAATGACTAAATTATTAACTATTTAATGCTACTATCATATCCGTTTCTATGCCGGAGACAACCATTCTGGACACCCGAAGAGTATTGTTTACTTTAACATTATTCAACTCCCCATCAAACTTACGGGGGAAAAATATCCAACTTGCTCCAAAGAAAATGACAATTAATACGTAATCTTGCCGTAATAATGTGCTTCACAAAGTAATATTACTCTTGATAACTAAAAATAATACTCATTAATTGTTTCAATATAATTTTATTAAATAAATATATTTATAAAAAAATTGTAATAATTGTGATGGGAAGGTCACGATTTGAATCTAAGAAACAATCTATATACAAAAATGCAAGGATCAATGAGGGTGTAAGGCTAGCTATAATCAACTGGCATTCTTATTCTTGCAAAATCAAAAAGCTTTATGTAAGAGGATTTTCTTTATTCACAAAAAACGTAAGAAAAATATCTACAAAATCTCAATAATATGTCTCATTAATTATTTCTCAAGATCATATTACAAAAATCTAATAAATATATATATTCAAAGATTATTCTCACTCTTATCCTCACAAATCGTCGAGATTTAAGATAGTGGTTTTAATATTACATTTAGTATATATATGGGTTTGGTGTTAATTTATCCTTTTTTTTTTTTTTTGATAACAGTTAATTTATCCTTTTAAAGGATATAGAATTGTGTCATTTTTTTTTTGGTACATGAATTATGTCGTTTTAAGCAGTTTTTAAAAACGCAGCCAGTCATCGACTCGATCGAGGTCACGAGTTCAACCGGGAGGTCACGGGATCATTTCGTTGATCCGATTTTATACATTAAAAAAATATAAATATATATTCTATATGAAAAATTCAAACAAATCAAACCACAAATCATTAAAGATTCAAAATATACTTAACATAATTCAACCAATTGCATCCACAAGTCAATATTCACAAGCTAATCAAAGTATCAAACTATCAAAGTATCAAACATATATTCTACTGGAGATAATGAAAAGTTATATCATCAAACTCAGACCCTTCTCGTCCTTCTCATGCACCTATAACAGTATGTGAAAAGAGATCTCTTATCCAATAGAGAATAGTGTAACATCCCGAGCGTTGACGAGGGCGAGGAGTGATCGCTGGTGCAAAGAGGCACGGGCAAGGAGCGGCTCCTGACAGGCTTCCAGCAGGGAGTTACATGCATGAATGAATCGAATTGACACCCGAAAGAGAGGGATTCTAAAGACTGTGCAGGTATGAGATTGCACAGTTTAAGATAGCTTATAAGAATTAATTGGTACTACCTATACTAACAAGATGCATCTACTTTTCGGTAGCCCATAACGGAAGAACTCCATAGTTAAGCGTGCTTGACTTGTAGCTATTCTGGGATGGGTGACCTCCTGGGAAGTTTTCCCAAGAAGTGTGCGAGTGAGGAAAAAACACACTGAAAAGTCTCGTGTTAGTATGTGGGGATAGTCATTGATTCTTGAAGCGGCCGGGCGTTACAAGTGGTATCAGAGCAGGCCTCTCTTCTAGTACGGTGTGGTTCGAGGATGAACCAAGCGAAATCTGGTGGGCATGTAACATCCTGAGCGCTGACGAGGGTAGGGAGTGATCGCCGGTGCAAAGAGGCACGGACAAAGAGGGGCTCCTGACAGGCTTCCAGCAGGGGGGTTACATGCATGAATGAATCGAATCGACACCCGAAAGAGAGAGATTCCAAAGACTGTGCAGGTATGAGACTGCACAGTTTGGGATAGCTTATAAGAATTAATTGGTACTACCTATAGTAACAAGATGCATCTACTTTTCGGTAGCCCGTAACGGAAGAACTCCATAGTTAAGCGTGCTTGACTTGGAGCAATTCTGGGATGGGTGACCTCCTGGGAAGTTTTCCCAGGAAGTGTGCGAGTAAGAAAAAAACACACTGAAAAGTCTCGTGTTAGTATGTGGGGATAGTCATTGATTCTTGAAGCGGTCGGGCGTTGCAAATAGCGCAAGAGAGGCGGCGACACGACAAATTAACGGTCACGACAAATTAACGGTAGGGAGAGAAGAAAGGAGATCACTAGAATAAGGAGACTGGATATGGGAGAGAAAATTGGAAGAGAAGAAGAACGATTTAGGGTGTATTTGAAAGTGTTTTAGTTTTTTTGTTTTCAAAAACTGATTTTGAGAGTAAAAAAACAAAAAAACTTGTTTGAGTGTAGTTAAATTAAAGTTATAAAGAAGTTGTAGTTATTTATAAAAATGTCATTAATGAAGTTTTAGAATTACAAAAATGCCACCATAAAGTAATTGTTTTTGCTCCTGAATTTACGAAATTGACATTAATGAATCTTGAAATTTACAAAATTGCCACCGCCTAAACAAAAAAAAGCAAAAACACCACGGGAGAACATCGCCAGGTTGTTTTCGTTTTTTGGTTTTTAAAACTGAAAAAGAATCATTGTTTTGGGAAGCATTTTGCAAAAGAATCATTTCCAAACAGATTTTTTTGTTTTAAAAACTTAAAAACTGTTTTTGAGAATTGGAATCAAACAGACCCTTAGATTTTAGATCTATTTCTAAATCTAGGCAGCAACAAGTTGTTTTTTTTTTTTTACACATCAAACATGTCATTTGGTGTAAAATTCTTTTTTTAAAAAAAGAAATGCAGTGACCCCTCTGACCCGGAGTCGCGGGTTCAATCGGGGGTTTCGGAGGTTAGAGGGATCAACGTGCAAGTATGATCTAACTACTAACCCGAACCCTCAGTGAGAAGGGGTTAGTGACCCGGAGAGGTTGACTCCGAGATGAGGCGGGGTTTTAAAACACTAATTTTATGTGAGAGAAAGAGATACACAAAGAAAATTAAAGGAGGAGAAAGTAAGTGTTTTTTTTTAATTTAAATTTTAAATGAAATACAATTATTTTAACTAAAATAACAATCCTTTAAAAGATAAATATTTTTCAATATATATTCTTCTAAAGAAGAAATCTGGAGAGGCCCACTTTATCGCCTGTTTGCTTGACATCTTTCTCATTCTGCTGTCTATACTCCTTCAAAGTGAATTTCCTGTACATGGGTGGCGTGATATTGCTTTGTATCACTGCCTCCTCAGAGGGGCAATAAAAAAATGCAATAGAAAACCTCTCAACCTTTTCAGCCGCCACCACTCGGTGTTTAATGCTTTTGTAAATGTCATTGCTCTGTGCCTACACATTATATGACACACAAATTAAACCATAGAAGGTTTTAGAAGACCTGTTTAGTCAACAAATTATACAAGAGAGACAAATCAAATTATTGAAAGTATTTTCAGCCAACCATTTTCCAGACACTGGCGATTAACTTTAGCAATATCTTGAAGCAACTTGGATTGGATGCATGTTAGAAATTATGTTTTTATCTTCAACACTAATTATGTCATATTTAATACCTTGTGATGCATTCATTGAATTTTTTTCTATTATTGGACTATTATTATCATACTTTTAAGCATTTTTAGTCAAATGAGGTTTGATGACAATTTGGAGAGTTTTTAACCATTATGGAGTGCTAACTGAAATGAAAGCATATATATTGGACATTATTATGATACGACTTCTGAGTAATCATAGTCCTTTTGAAAATAATTATAAACCAAACAAGAATTTTAACTGCCTTAGGAAACACCATTTGCGTTTAATTAGAATATTCTGAGAATAAAGAAGTGGTTTAACCTGAAATAAGTCGCCAATATTAACAACAAGAGCTCGTGGATTAGGCTTGACATCAACCCATTTTCCATCTTTCATCAATTGCAATCCCCCAACCTGGTCTTGATATACGATGGTAAGCAAACTAGTGTCACTGTGAGGCATTAGGCCATACACCTTCGAAGATATAGGGCATGGAGGATATCTATTCAGTCGAATGAAAGAACTTTTTGTCAAGCAATTCTCTCGGCAATAGCTGGCTTTCATGTTCAGTTTGCAGGCCAGGATTTCCCCCAAGCTTTCGGCAAGGTGGGCCATTCTTGTTGCAATAGCTTCGATCATTGATCTAAAGTTAAAATCGTACTTGTATAAGTTGAGCTAAAAACACATAAAATTAAAGGAGTATTTGTTTCTCATGTTGCAAGAGAAAAATATCCCCTCATGCATATCCATACAAATTTCCGTCGTCAGTTTTTTTTTTTTTTTTAATTGGATACTTTTCTGTTTCTGCAAGAAGATCACAAGTTTCTCATGCAACTGGAGGAACTTATAACCAAAATTTAAATCACCTAAAAGCTTAAGTAGTTGTATTAATAAATTCTACAAATAAATATTTACCAGAAGAATGAAGGCGGTGAAAATTGAATTAATAATCATTTGATCACCTACTCTATATTATGTTAAATAATAATCTCATCTAAAAACTTTAACTCTTCGGAGAATGTCACTTTAATGAATTTATATATTATATTTCTCTAACGTTAACAAAGGCATATGAAAGCATGGTTAAGTACTAATTCAATCAAAAATTAGTTTATTAAATGAAGATTGCACAACAATTACAAAAGGGTATTTAGCCCAGATATTTTAACAGATGTTGACTACTTAATACCCCCTCTTATGCCTAGGTTAACTAGAATATGATTGAAAATATCTTCCCTCATCCTTTGAGGGAAAGCATGAATTTAACAAGAGGCTTTAAAAAATTTACGAGGGGCCCAACAAGCGAAGAGAGAAATTCTGATATTATGTAAGAATGAAATAAAATTTTAGTACTACTATATGTATTATGGGGATACATAGTTATAATATTAAAGGTTTTTTTTCTCTTTTTTCATAAACTTATCAATTGATATGGAAAGAGAAAAAAAAATAATTTTAATATTATAATTATATATTCCTCGAAACACCTATATAATTATAATAGTACTGTCACACTGGTAGTAATAAAGTTTAATTCGTAAGAATGATCGGGCCTAACTCAATCCCAAAAAACTAACTGGTAAGGTGAGGATTGCACAATCATCATAGAGGCTAATTCAATGTTTAGCAGATGTAAGATATTTTGTCAATCACAACTCATGGTCATAAAAGCATTTCAAAATTTCTCTAATAATTGATCAAAGAGGAACATATACATTTGTTAATTTATTATTTTGAAACATACATGAACTACACAAAAGTGGTAAGAAGTATGTGACAATCCTGCTTTACTCAATCATTATGCTTTGATTAGATTGATTTTATACGCTAATTATATTAACCTTGTGATCGCAAATTCCAAACGTTATTGTTATTATTATTATTATTATTATTATTATTGTTGTTATTATTATATAAGAGATGGGCCTCGAGAGGGGGATGGTTATCCATGGAAAGCTAGTCTATATTTTTTTGCTTCTACTTTTTTATTAAATTACCGATCTTCGACTTTTACTCTATACAGTATATTAATTTGTTACATATCGTTTATGTCATTTCAATCGATAGGGGAAAAAAGTAGGATACCCATGTTTGAGAAGAAAATGAATATGTTTCACGAATTAGGTTTGCCAAGTCACCCACTAAAGTAATGGACTAGTGGTATTTTACAGTCCATAATAAGTTTAAAATATCCATTCCCCCTTATCCCAAAAGAGGAAAGATAAAACGCAAATTCAGTGCCTACAGGTGATCAAACAGTAAATAAACCAACTAATGATAAGAGGATGTCCTATAGATAGAAAAAAGCGTGACCTCCCATTATTGTCTTCCATATATACCTAATTTGGGTAAGAGCATGATCTCTGCTAAGAAGTCATCTTTTATATTTTGTTTGCAATTTATCGTATCTTGAAAAACTAAGTACCCTTTCATCTTTTATATTTTGAGTTGTTAGGCCGACATTTTGCTTTGACAAGGCTTTGTGTGAGTTTGGAGAAAAATCGAATTATAATGTTTGAGTTGATAAGTGAATAATTTTTATATTTTTCTAATATTCATAGACAACTTAAATATAGGGATTAATCTTTTCCATTAAGAGAGTAAATTATCTCCTACATACATATAAAAGTGTGTGAGACTTATGTAGAGTCATGTGAAGAGAAAAGAAAGAAAAACAAAACATGAGCCCTGCACACTTTTATGTGTGTAGGAGAAAATTATCTCCTATAAAATGAGAAACATTAATCCCTTAAATATATACAGTGCAAAAACAAAAACAAAAACAAAATTAATTAAATAAATAAATAAAAAAACAAAAATAATAGAGAAGCCTACCTCAGACTTTTGTGCTGGTCCATCTTTGATACATCTGTCAGAGAAAAATGAAAGCTTTCTAACCATGAGAGTTGCCTCAGATTGGTAGCAGAAGGATTCCCCCACCTGTAGGTTTTGTCTGATAAACTGAAGTCAAATTGTGTAGACTTATTCACAAAAGGTTTATAGAACACTTTCGTTTGCTCAAACTGCATGCTCTCTAGCAACTCCTTTGAAATCCCATGATTAACAACCTGAAAGAAACCCCACTCCCGAGCAGCTTCACTGATTTCTTTAATGCATTCTTCTCTCTCAGGATGTTGAAGATTTAACCTCCCAAGATCAATCAAAGGTAACTCACATGTCTCCACCATAGAGCAGGAATCATTTTTTGAGTCCACAAGGTGTTTTTGCAAAAGGGTCTTGTAGGTCTCAAGAAATGGAGGTTCATAATCCATTTGAGAGCTATCTAATTAATAAGCTGCGGAAATGATACACAAGAATTGGTAAGTTTCAAATTGCCATGCAAGTGCCATTACAAATCTATATACAGACACTAACTAGTTAAAATCAGCAATGATCTTAAGGAAAGTAACTTGGATTTGTGTTTGTGTATGAACCGTTGAAATTATAAGATTTATATTTACCTATAACTTGTGATGCAGAGGCAGCAACGCGTCTTACTTAGTGGAAGAAAGAAGGAAATGATGAAATAAAGAGCTAGTGCTGTGTTGTTTATGTTTCTAAAGCTTAATTTAATATAATTTGGAACTGTAACTTAAGCATGATCAGTTTAATTTGGAAACAAATGGTTAAAATCCCAAGATTCTATAGTGTAATGAGAATCCTAAATCATCCTAGAGCAATAAAATTATATTGATAAAAAAAATCAACAAACGTTTAATTTTGTTGCAAATTAGACTATGAAAATTTCAGCAAAAAACTTACACATTGACGAGGTGATTGCATTTGTGCTCAATATATGCTCCATCTGTATTATAAATTAAGGTTCATATAGAAGACTCGGATTTTAAGAAAAACTCGCGTTGAAAATTTTCTCAGTAGTTATTGCTAGCTACCACTGTACGTTGCCCTAATTTTGTATTCCCCCGGATTGATGTATAAACTTTATTTAGATTTGAGGGGAAATTTATATATATACTTCTATTAATTGTTCTTGTAGACATATATATAAGATGATAAAACACAAAAAATATGCCAAGAACAAATTTTCACCTGTGCTTGATCTTTTGAAATGATGATTATGGCATTTCAACCAACTTCATAGCTTGCAAATGCGACCTCTAAGTAAGAAAGCTGGGGAAAAGAAATATAGAAAATGTAAATGTAAAAAGGAAATAGAGGGATCCTTTGGTAGCTATATATAAGGACTTAATTTATTGTAATTTAATTCTACCAATAATTTAATTCTACCAATAATTCTACCAAAGAAAGACACTAGCTACAGCTAGTATTGGGATCAACAGAAATCAAATTTATATAAGAAATTGGTTGAGTAGGATTCAACTCTACAAGAAGAAGAAGAAGAAGAATGGGTTAGTTTAGAATACTTACTGAGAGAGTGGTTGCAACATATATATTTGTATGCATCAATCCAGGAAACTTGGAATCGCACTATAATAATATGGCTAAAGCAGAGAACACGCGGCCAAGCATAGCACCAGAGAAAGAGGTGACAACAGAACAATGCAACAATAACATACGAAATCAGCACTTGATTTATAGCTCAAGTATATGTTAAGAACCAATTCAACCCAATACCTTAAGGTGTTAGGTGATGGTCTTTTTAATACTTTATATTATTCTCGAACACACCCCTTCACGCAAGAGCCCTTTGGACTTGAAGCGTGGATATGGCACAAGCCCATTATTGGTCTGCCTTGTGCTGCACAAGCCCATTTTTTTGGGTTTGTATTATGTTTTTCTTAATTCCACCTGAAAGTGGGGGCGGTGAGAATCGAATTTGTGACCTCGTGGTCCCTCTGAAGCTCTGATACCATGTTAAGAACCAATTCAACCCAATACCTTAAGGTGTTAGGTGATAATCTTTTTAATACTTTATATTATTCTCCAACACAGTAAATGTCGAATAAACGTTAGGTGATAATATGGTCAGCAACCAGTCAAATTTTATAATATCAATGTAATGTTATACAAATATGGTTTTTTTTTTTTTTTTAAGTAAATTACAAATAATATTTTACATGGTGGGTTATTTTTACACGGAACAAAAAGTCTTATATTCATTTTGAGTCATGGATCTATTTATTTTCATTTACACGGAATAAAAGTCCTCACACCATCAGTCTATATCTTCCCTCATCATTCCTCACTCATGAGAGATTTGATTGGGTTACTTGTGATAAGTCCACGACGACTTTTCTCTTTCATCCCACGACCTCATAAATTATCTCCCTCTTTCTTATCTTTATTTGAATTTGTCCCTTTTCTGGTAAAACTTTTTTCGTTTGGTAAGCAAGGCTCAAACGTTCGCCGTTCCTATCTATTATCGACATGAAAATAGTTGCATTAAATAAATGAACAGTCAAACGTTCGCCGTTCCTATCTATTATCGACATGAAAATAGCTGCATTAAATAAATCAACAGTTAACTTATATATATATATATATATATATATATATATATATATATATATATATATATATAATTTCTAGTCCCACATTGATTGGATGGGCAACTAATATGGCCTTCATAAGGTCTTGGGCACTCTCACCCCTTGAGCTAGCTTTTGAAGTGGTGTATCCCAAATTTTTTTACATGGTATCAGAGCTTGAGCTCTCACCGCCTCCCACTTTCATAAGGAATTAAAAATTAAAAACAAAAGCACAAGTAAACCAAAAATTGGGCATGTGCAATTCCACGGTTCTAGCCTAAAGGGCTCTTGCGTGAGGGGGCGTGTTGAGATATATAGTCACACATTGGTTGTATGTGCAATTAATGTGGAGTTTATAAGACCTTGGGCACTCCCACCCTTTGAGCTAGCTTTTGGGATGGTGTATCCCAAGGTTCTTTACATGGTATCAGAGCCTCACCGTCCTCCGCTTTAAAAAGTGGAATTAAAAATTAAAAAAAAGCACAAATAGGTAAACAAAAAATGGGCCTGTGCAATTTCCACTCTTCTAGCCTAAAGGGCTTGTGTGAGGGGGCGTGTTGAGATATATAGTCCCACATTGATTGGATGGGCAACTAATATGGCCTTCATAAGGCCTTGGGCACTCTCACCCCTTGAGCTAGCTTTTGGGGTGGTGTATCCCAAGGTTCTTTACACATTAAACATTAGATAAATACATTTTCCTACATTCACATATTAATGAGTGGTGAGACTCATTTATACTTTCTCTCTCTCCTATATATGTAAGTGTAGGAAAATTAGTTTATCTCATGTTAAATGAGATAAACAATTCCATATATATATATATTATATATATATATGGGATTATATTTTCTTATACAATAGGAGATAAGATATCTCATGTTGCACTCACAAATTTATTTAAAAAAAAAAGAAAAAAAAATTAAAGTGGATCCCACACTTTTTTCAGTGTATAGGAGAGACTTTTTGTCTCCTATCACAATTATAGTAAATATTATAATTATATTCTCCCGAGAGAACACCATTATAATATTTAGTGCACTATGTTCTCGCGGGAGAACATAGTGCACTGGACGGTCCAGTCACTTAATTTTCATTTTCATTTATATATATATATATATATATATATATATATATATATATATATATATATATATATATATATGTTGGGAACTCAGTTCCCTCAAGTCGGCTAAGCAGCCTTTTGCGGAAGACAGTCAACAAGATCCTGGATCTCGGATCTCGGTAATTACCTCGGCCTGAACTTCACCAGGTCGGGCAGCGCAGCGGAAAATCAAAAACGCAAACAGGAGAGGGAGAGAGAGAAGGAGAACTCAAACAGATTTTAACGTGGAAAAACCTTCTCCAATGAAGAAGTAAAAACCCACAGGTCCTAGTCTAGATCAAACGTCCATTATGTAAATAATGGATACAAAGAATCAAAATTCACCAAAGTGGTGGTTAACACAACCTCTCCAACAATGGTGATAATCAAACTACCCTAGAGATGTTTCACTCAAACTCTCTTTAGAGATCTCTCAAATACAAAGCTTAAAGCTTTGCTCTCAAATCTCTCAAATATTTTTCTCTCAATCTCTAACCTAGCCTCCACCCACAACTAATGAATATATAGAGGAGGTGAGATCTAGGGTTTAGGGTTTTAGGAAACCCCTCAATGGGCTTGGGCTTAGCATTCAAGGAGGAAGCCCAACAAATCTCCCCCTCCGACTTCAATGCGTCGGCTTCAGCATCAACTCGACTCCTTCACAGCAGTCTTCAAATTTCCTTGCTGGAACCGGCTTTGTCATCATGTCAGACCAATTATGGTCAGTGTGCACTTTGACGAGTACGAGCTCTCCACCTTCCACCACATCCCGGATCCAATGATACCTCACATCAATGTGCTTAGTGAGGGAGTGATAGGTCGAATTCTTTGCAAGATGGATTGTGTTTTGATTGTCACAACCCAGCTCGAACTTGTCTTGATCATGGCCGAGTTTCATGAGGAACTTCTTCATCCACAGCATCTCTTTGCTTGCCTAAGTAGCGGTAATGTACTCAGCCTCAATTGTCGATAGTGCAACACACTTCTGAAGTCTTGATTGCCAAGAGATAGCTCATCTGGCAAATCTCATCATGTATCCCGTTGTCGACTTCCTCGAGTCGAAATCTCCCCCTATAGAGTAGCCTTGCAACTCGGCTTTTCCTTCTCCAAATCGGAGGTATAAGTTGGTCGTACCTCGGAGGTACTTGAAGATCCACTTCACTACTTCCCAATGCTCTTTGCCGGGGTTTGACAAATACCGGTTCACCATTCCAACAGCATATGCCAAGTCGGGTCTAGTGCAAACCATTGCATACATCAAGCTTCCGGCGGTGGATTGGTATGAGATCTTCAGCATCTCATCTTTGTCTTCATCATATCTCGGACATTGCTTCTGGTTCAGCTTATGTGTCCGGCTAGGGGGGTGCTCACAGTTTTGGCTTTGTCCATGTTGAATCTCTTTAGAATCTTCTCAATATACTTCTCTTGACTCAGCCACGGTAGCTTCTTTTGTCTATCTCGGATAATCTTGATTCCGAGAATCTGCTTTACAGGGCCGAGGTTCTTCATTGCGAAGGACGAGCTCAACGCCTTCTTCAGGGCGGCTATCCTCAATTTGTCTTTCCCTACAATAAGGATGTCGTCAACATATAACAACAAAATCAAAAAATCTCCAGCCTCATACCTCTTCACAAATACGCAGTGGTCAGCTTCTGTCTTCTCAAACTTGTGATCAGTCATTAATGATTCAAACTTCTTGTACCACTGCCGATGTGCTTGCTTCAAGCCATAGAGGCTCTTCTTCAATCGACATACCAAGTTTTCTTGGTCTGGAGCTCGGAACCCTTCAGGTTGCTCCATATAAATTTCTTCTTCTAAGTCACCGTGAAGAAATGTCGTCTTCACGTTCATTTTTTCTACCTCGAGGTCCATCGAAGCCGCCATGGCTAACAAGGTTCGGACTGAGGTCATTTTCACCACAGGAGAAAAGATCTCCTCAAAATCTACATCTTTCTTCTGATTGCAGCCTTTCACTACAATCCAGGCTTTGTATCTCGACTTTAGCCCGTTCTCTTCATTCTTAATCTTGTGGAAACATTTATTTTTCAGAGCTCGTCTTCCTTCAGGCAGCTCGGTCAGCTCATAATTCTGATTTTCGTGCAGAGACTTGATCTCGTCTCGCATTGCCTTTTTCATTCTTCTTTCTCTGAGCTCGTCACAGCCTCATTATAACTCTGAGGGTCACCGTCTTCAGCAACAACGGTGTATTCATCAGATAGGTATCTTGTAGATGGTCTTCTTTCTCGAGTTGGATATCTCGGTTGTTCTTCAGCATGAGAACCCGGTTCATCATTCTCATCTCGGATATCATCATCAACTCGGACCTCATCATCAGCTTGTTGCTGGACATCATTTTCTTCATTCTCTTGATTTTCTCCCCCTGCTTCAGCTCAGACAAGAGGGATGGGTTCTTCACGTCTGACAGTATCCCGGACTTTGGGCTTCGAGATGTCATGAATGTTCTCATCTTCATGAAAGATCACATCTCGGCTTCTCACTATCTTCTTATTGATTGGATCCAAAAGTCAGAACCCGAACTCACATCTCAGCGAACCAAGATAGATGCATTATTCTGTCTTCACATCAAGTTTTTCCCTTTCATCTTTAGGGACATGCACGAAAGCTCGGCATCCAAACACCTTCAGTTGATTATAGGTCGCTTTCCGAATTGTCTAGACTTCTTCTGGAATTTCTCCTTCAAGTGGCCGTGATGGTGAGAGGTTGATTAAATCAACAACAGTTCTGACGGCTTCTCCCCAGAATGATTTCGGTAATCCAGCATTGGATAGCATACTTCGGACCTTCTCTTCAATAGTCATGTTCATCCTCTCAGCAAGTCCATTCAACTGTGGAGTCTTGGGGGGCGTCTTCTCAAGTCGGATCCCGGCCGCTCTGCAGTATGCATCAAAAGGGCCGCAATACTCACCACCATTGTCAGATCGGACCACCTTCAATTTCTTGACATTCTCCCTTTCAACCATTGCATGGAATTCTTTAAAGGATTGGAGTACCTGGTCTTTAAACTTCAACAAATAAACCCACACTTTGCGGGAGTGGTCATCAATGAATGAAACAAAATATTGAGCTCCTCCTAAAGATCTCTCTGACATGGAGCAAACATCAGTATGGACGAGGTCAAGAATATACCTGTGTCTTCTGGGTTGATCCAGTCTCACAAAAGAAACCCAATGCTGCTTTCCAACTAGGCAGTGCGTGCAACTCTCCAGCGCTTGGCCTTTCAACCCGGTCAGTAATCCTTTCTTGTTCAGGACATGGTGCCCTTTCTCGCTCATGTGGCCGATACACTTGTGCCATAGCTCCAAGCTAGGTCCATCTCTGACAGAATTGGCTTCTCTGTCATTGATTTTTCCTTGCATCACATACAAGGAGCCTTCCTTCTTACCTCGGGCAACAACCAAGTTTCCCTTGGCCAGCTTCCATCTAACACTACCGAAGTAGTTCAGTAACCCGGCATCATCAAGCTTTCCTACCAAGATTAGATTCAAACGCATGTCAGGTACATGCCTCACATCCTTCAACACAAGTCGGCATCCGACATCTGTGGTCAGAGTTACATCACCGACACCAACAATCTTGCTGGTCACCTGATTTCCCATCTTCACGACTCCAAAATCACTACCTCGGTAAGAGGAGAAAAAACCTTTTTGTGGAGTAATGTGGAAGGAGGCACCGGAGTCAACAATCCAGGTGCAGTCATCATATCTCAGCATCCGAGTTGGCAGCCTCAACAGTGCTGCTCTTGTCTTTCCTCTTCTTGGGAATAATCTTATCCGGCTTCACAGAGTCGTTCTTCTCGTTATTCTGCAGGGTCCAGCAGTCTGGCTTCTTATGACCTGTCTTTCCGCAGTAGAAGCACTTCAACTCATATTTCGGCTTTGACCGGCCTCTGTACTTTCCTCTTTTGTCACGATCTCGACCCCGACTCTTGCTTCTACCCCGAGAGTCGGATTTCCCTCTATTCTCAGCAACGTTGGCCTCAGACGTGCTCGAAACATCTCGTTCTCTTCTACTGGCTTCTTCATTCAGGAGACTATCTGTTACGACATCCATCTTCAATTTTCCATCTGGAGTCGAATTACTCAAGGTAACCATCAGAGTATCCCAGCTTTCTGGCAGCGAGCTCAACAGTAGCAAAGCCTGCATTTTATCATCAATTTTCATCTCAGCCTTTTTCAGCTGATTCACAATACCTTTGTAGGTGTTGAGGTGTTCAATCATGCTCATGCCGTCCTTGTATTCCAGCTTCACAAGTCGGCAAACCAGGTGTGCTTTGTTCCTGGGAGTCTTCTTCTTAATCATGGACTCTAACTTCGTCCACAACTCGTACGTGTTCATGAACTCGGACACGTGCTCAAAGAGGCTCTTGTCAATATATTTTCTGATTGTAGCTACCGCTTTACGACTCTGAATTTCCCACTCCTTATCGGTCTTGCATGTCGGTCTCTCATCAAGGATAATGGGCTCATGTAAATATTTACAGTAGAGATGATCTTCCATCATCGGTCTCCAATAGGTGAAATTATCTGCGGTCAATGTAAAAACCTGCACCGTTAATTTAGGAATTTAATTAAATAATTATACGATAAATGAAATAATTCCATAATTGATCCTAATAATTATGAGAAGGCTTATTTAATTGTAGTAAGTGATAAATAATGTGGAAAGTCGCTTTTCCGACGAAAAGTGCAGATACCGGTTCTGCCTCGCAGTATAAATGCGTATCGATGAAGTATCCCGGAAAATTATGAAAAGTGTGTATATATTACTAGAATAATATATAGAACAAGTATAACAAGTTTGAAGTCAAAATAATGAGAATTGGCATCAGAACTGATAGCGACTACGTAAAAGCGCGTACCAGCAAAGTGCTGCGAAAAATAAAATAAAAATATGAAAAATCTTAGAAAAATGGCTAGGTTCAGAATCCAAAGTGTGGAATTAAAATGCTAAGCCTAGCTATTAGTTCTAATACAGGGGGATCAATCGTAATCCGCCTATAAATACTAAATGGCACAAATTTTTAGGTCATTTGCTCTCATGCTACGTGCCTCCATTTCTGACTTTGAGCTCCCTCACTTTCCACCACCTTCTCCTCTCATGAAAACCACCAAGAGATCACCTTTCTCCTTGATTCTTCCCTCTTAATCATTGTAAACAGTTAGTAGAGTGTATTGTGAGGTTGAAGGTCAGATTTTGCTGAGTTGTGAGTACTATTTGGGGATGTTTATGGTGCTGTCTTTGAGTTGTGTGGAGTGGGAACCATTTCATGAGTTGTTGATGCTCTAAGTGGTAAACTTGGTGAAGAAAGGACCCATCTTGTTGCCATTTTTGTGGTCCCTTATAGGCTGAACCTTTGAAGCTGACTTGAGAGCTCCAAGAGCAATTGTAGCTCTGTTTTGAGAGCCTTGGGTATGTCTCTTACCTTGATCATGAGTTTTCCTTGTTTAAAAGTTTAGTCTTGGCATGTTAATGAGATGATTAAGTAACTAGCATGTGTACTGGTCTAAATATGCTTAAAAATGGATGCTTAGACGTATTAATGAATTAAAAATGCAACCTTGAAGTGATATCTTCACGAAATGCAGAAATTGCATTCTGTCGCGAAATATCCGAATATGATATCCGGATATGAATATCCAGATTTGGCCCCGACAAATATCCGGATATTCTGGGAATTTCGAGAGTGTCACTGTTCTGTTCGGACAGAATGGTAATATTGGGTTTGTGGACCCATGATTGGTTAAGTTGAACCTCTATAATAATTAACTAAGTCAGAATCTATGGGATTAAGGGCTTTTGGGCTTTGTGAGAAGCCTAATGGAATGAAACGTAAAAAGAAAACGTTGTCCTTATGTCATACACTTTTAGATTGTGAATGTTGATATGATTGTTGGTATAAACAAACTGTGAGAGTGTTGTTTGTGGACCTTGGACTTGGTTGGATAGTTAGCTTGCGAGGTAAGCTTTCGTGTCCTCGATTTAGCCATTGTTGGTTCCACCATATCCCATGGGGAATGGTTTATATGCATGATGTGTTTTCATGTATTGATATTTAAAATGTTGTTGAGTTGTTATGCGCAAGTGTTTTATGAGATGCATGTGTTGTTCCACCTAGATGGTAAGCCTGAGTATGTAGGAGACATACAATAGGGTGATTCTGTGGGTGGGTGCAAGTGGTGTCTTGCACTGATTGTAGGTAATAGACGTATGTGAATCCTGTATTTCTCTGGCCAGTAGAATATTTTGACACACATGACATGATTATCTCCTGCATTGCACTGATTTTGGAACTTATATTGTTTTACTGCTTTTAGAACTTATATTACACATGTAAGTGAGTTTGGGATGGAGAAATCCTTGAGGACCCCTTGTCTTATTGAGATTTCTGCTTAGAGATCTCACCCCACATTTTAGGCACATTTTCAGGTTCAGGTAACTCGAGGGTTGATACCTCGGGCGATGTAACACCCCGTATATATCCGGTAATGTTATCATACTATCGTATTAAGCAGCTCTTAATTAAAAATGTGGAATATATTTTTCTTTTCAATTATGATGTCATTATCATTACCAACTTGCTTATTAATCAATTAATAAAACATCGCCTGTATGTAATTGCAATAAAACAGCTAACTGAAAATACCTCATAACATAGATAATAAAAGTGTGGCTCTAGTCACAGGACTACAACAACATAGACCGGACCATCTAACAGTTTATACAACTCCAATCTAAGGTACTAACATAATGTGTCATGGACAATCCCCATGCTCACTCAAATAAGGCAACACGCCCAATATCAGTCTCAACAACAACATAATCATAAATAGCGGAAAACATAAACAGCATCCATATCCAGTCATGGCAGCAATACAGCATAATATTATCAACTAAGCTCTGGCCTCCTGCCGCCAGAGGCATCAGTCACCAAACTATCGGAACCTGAAATAAGCATTCCCCAAACGTGGGGTGAGATCTCTAAACAATAAATCTCAGTAAGACAAGGGGTCCTCAAGGATCTTCCACCCCAAGCTCACTTACATGTGCAATATAAGTTTAAAAGCAGTTCATCAATATAATTTCTAAAACAGTGTAATGCAGCAGATAATCATGTCATGTGTGTCAATACTATTCTACTGGCCAGAGAAATGCAGGATTTACATACGCAAAATACCCACACTAGTGCAAGATGCTACTTGCATTCACCCCGGATCACCATATCGTATGACGCTACATACTCAGGCTTACCGTCAAGATGAAACAACACATGCATATTAAAAGCCATTACACATAAAGCTCAACAGCATTTCAAATATTCAAAGCATGTAACACAGCATTCGTACAACCACACCCCCATGGGACATGGTGGAACCACAACATGGCTAAACCGAGGACACAAAAGCTTACCTTGCAAGCTAACACCCAAAGCCAAGAGTCCACAGCTCAAAGTCCAAACACAGCAGATTCACAATCTGTTATGGACCAATACTATATCAATAAAAATGCACCAAAAGCATATAATTTAAAGACAACGCCTTTCCTTACGTTTTACGTCTTAAGGATCGATACCAAGCCATAAGCCCTTAATCACTTGATTCTGACTTAATTCATTAATTACAGAAGTTCAACTTCATCAATCTAGGGTCCACAAACCCCCAATAGCCTACTGTACACATAGCACAGCTACTGTTCTACGAAATCCCAGAATATCCGGATATTCCTCGGGACCATATCCGGATATTCAATATCCGGATATGTCACTGGACATATCCGGATATGCAATATCCGGATATCCAGAATCCCATATCCGGATATCTAATATCCGGATACTCAAATCCCATATCCGGATATCACATATCCGGATATTTCTCGGGCAGATATCCGGATATTTCACGACAGAATGCAGAAAATGCATTTCGTGAAGATATCCTTCCAAGGTTCCATTTTTAACACTCAATTACGTTAAAGCATGCATCTTTATACTGATTAAGGTCCACACCCCAGTTGGTTACTTGATTAACCCATTAAACATGCAAAGATCACACCTTTAACCCATTAAAACACAAGCTCAAGGTAGGTACAACTCACCAAAGCTCAAAACAGAGGATCAATGGCTCATGGAGCTCACCACACTGCCTCTACAGGTTCTGGAAATAAGGTGTACGAAAATGCAACACAAAGGTTGGTCCTTTCTTCACAAAGAAGCTTCTTGAAGCTTCACAAGCCAAGAACAAGACTCCAACCCCCCAAACAACCCAAAACAGCAGCTCCACACACCAAGGTCAGCACCCTCAACTCAGAAAAATGCCACCAACACACTCCCAAAGATCACTCTCACTCACCACAATTTTTTAGGAGAAGTTTCCATGAAAGAAGAAGCCTCAAACTCAAACAATGAAGGAAGGGAGGCAGTGGAGGCAAGTGGGAATGCTGGTCAGCCACTCTCTCACGTAGGGAAATCAGTTTTCTAGGGTTGTGTGCCCTTAATAAGGGTATTTATAGCCACTTACCCCATTAACACACAGTATTAACTTTAATTGCTACGCTTAGCATTTTATTCCCAAACTCTGGATTCTTAACCTACTCAATTTTACAAGAATTATCATATTTTTCTAATAATTTTCTGAGCACCTTTCCGGCACGCGCTTTTCAAAACCAGTACCGGTTTCTAGCACCAGTTCTTATTATTTGGACTTGAAACTCGTTTTACAAGTCCTACATATTATCCTAGTAATTATCATGCACTTATTATTAATTTTCTGGGATACTTTTTTGGCACGCATTTATACCGACTAGCAGAACTGGTATCTGCACTTTTCTTCCGAAAAGCGGCTTTCAGCATTATTACACACTTACTATAATTATTAAAGCTTCATAATAATTATTAGGGTCAATTATAGAATCATTTCCTATTTTCTCATGATTTATTAATTAAATTCCTTAATTAACAGTGTGGGTTCTTACATTCACCCCACATTTTTAGGATTTTGACCTCAAAATCAGAAACATACCTGGTCAAAACTCGGAGTACTGCCGGAGAAGCTCGTCCTCACGCTCCCAAGTACACTCCTCAGGAGTTCTTCCGGTCCACTGCACTTTGACCATCGGAATGATCTTGCTCCTCAGCTGCTTCTCGCCGCGATCGAGAATCTTTAGCGGTCCGACGGGAGTCTTTAGGTTCTTCTGAACCTCCACATCATCCGGTTGCACCACATGCAACGGATCTGTTATGTACCTCCGAAGCTGAGACACGTGAAACACGTCGTGGATGTTAGCCAGGTTCGGAGGCAAGGCAAGCCGGTAGGCAACAGGTCCTACTCTACCAAGAATCTAGTATGGCCCAATAAACCGCGGGCTCAGCTTCCTCACTCCGAGTGCCCGTCCAACACCGGTGACAGGTGAAAGTCTCACAAACACGTGCTCACCCTCACTGAACTACAGTGGACGATGCTTGACATCGTAGTAGCTCTTCTGACGATTCTGCGCCTGCTTCAGCTTTTCCCTGATCATCTGGATCTGCAGGGTGGTATCTTGGACAAAGTCCAAGCCAAACAACTCACGATCCCCAACCTCAGACAAGCAGGTAGGTGTACGACACCTCCTACCGTAGAGCGCCTCGTAGGGTGCCATGCCCAGGCTAGCATGAAAACTGTTGTTATACGAAAACTCCACCAAGGTACCTATCACATGCTGAGCCCTGCTCCAACGTGCAAGCTCGTAACATGTCCTCCAAGGTCTGGATAGTCCGCTCAGTCTGTCCATCAGTCTGAGGGTGATAGGTTGTACTCAGTCTCAACTGCGTACCAAAAGCTCCCTGCAACGCCTCCCAGAACCGAGTTGTGAACTTCGGGTCCCTATCACTAATGATACTCTCGGGCACCTCGTGAAGCCTCACGATCTCGCGAACATAAAGCTTGGCCAACTGCTTTGTAGTGAAGCTCATCTTCACTGGAAGAAAATGGGCAGACTTTGTCAATCTGTCCACAATGACCCATATCGAGTCACAGCCAACCTGAGTCTTCGGAAAACCCACAACGAAGTCCATGGAAATGCTTTCCCATTTCCACTCTGGAATCTCAAGAGGTTGAAGTTTACCAGACAGCTTCTGGTGTTCAATCTTCACCTTCTGGCAGATCAAACACTTGGACACATACACAGCTATGTCCTTCTTCATTCCTGGCCACAAGAAATTTCTCTTCAGGTCTTGGTACATCTTCGTAGCACCAGGATGAACAGTAAACTGCCCCTTATGGCCTTCCGCCATAACCTTTTCAGTCAAGGGACCTCGAGGAATCACAATACGCTTCTGAAACAACACAAGTCCATCCTCATTCCAAGACACATCGTCTTGGTTCTTCACGTAGTCGAGACACTCTCTCTGCACTTGCGCCTCTTGGATCTTCTCCATAAGCTCATTCCTGACTCTCACAGTCTCCATCTCGAGAAGTGAACCCCCAAACAAGGTGGTCACCTTCAGATCTCGAAACTTCTCTACGAGGTCGAAGTCACCCATCGTCAAACTGGATAGACTCACGGATTTCTGACTCAAAGCATTAGCTACCACATTGGCCTTGCCAGGATGGTACTTCAACTCAAAGTCGTAGTCCTTCAGAAACTCCATCCATCTCCTCTGCCTCATGTTCAGCTATTTCTGATCAAACAGAAACTTCAAGCTCTTGTGGTCACTGAACACCGCAAACTGCATGCCAAACAGGTAATGCCTCCAAATCTTGAAAGCAAACACAATTGCAGCCAACTCCAAATCATGAGTCGGGTAGTTCTGCTCATGAGGCTTCAACTGCCTCGAAGCAAAAGCAACAGCTCTACCAGACTGCATCAACACACAGCCCAGCCCCTTTCCAGAAGCATCACAGTAAAGTTCAAACTGCTCCTCAGGATCAGGAAGGATCAACACAAGTGAAGAAGTCAATCTCTCCTTCAACTCCTGAAAGCACGCCTCACACTCGTGAGTCCACACATATGGAGTCTCCTTTCGGGTAAGGCGAGTCAAAGGGAGAACCATCGTGGAGAAACCCTTGATGAACCTCCGATAGTAACCTGCCAAACCTAAGAAGCTTCTCACCTCCGTGACTACCTTGGGCCTCTCCCAATCCAGTACGGCCTCAATCTTGTTGGGATCCACTGCAACTCCATCTGCTGAAATCACATGCCCCAGTAACTTGACTGATTTGAGCCAAAACTCACACTTAGAAGGCTTAGCATAAAGCTTTTTCACCTTCAGCACTTGCAGAACTATCCTCAGATGCTCCGCATGCTCCTCCTTAGTCTTGGAGTAGATCAGAATATCATCAATGAAGACAATCACAAACTGATCCAGATACGGCTGAAAAATCCTGTTCATGTAATCCATGAACACTGTCGGCACATTGGTGAGTCCGAACGGGATCACCAAATACTCAAAGTGATCGTATCTCGAACGAAATGCGGTCTTAGGGACATCCTCCGGTTTCACCCGAATCTGATGGTATCCAGACTGGAGATCAATCTTGGAATACACACAAGCGCCCCTGAGCTGATCCAACAGATCATCAATCCGAGGAAGGGGATACTTGTTCTTGATCGTCACCTTGTTCAACTGCCTGTAGTCGGTGCACAATCGCATTGTTCCATCTTTCTTCTTTACAAACATGACCGGTGCTCCCCAAGGAGACACACTCGGCCGAATGAAATCTTTCGCCGAAAGATCCTCAATATGCTTCTTAAGATCAACCAACTTCGGTGGCGACATCTGATATGGAGCTAAAGAAATCGGCCCCACACCAGGCAACAAGTCAATGGAGAACTCTATCTCCCGCTGTGGCGGAAACTCAGGAATCTCCTCAGGAAACACCTCAAGGAACTCCCCCACCACAGGAATGCCAGTAATATCCTCCTGTGTCCCACTCACCAAACCTCCCAACATGACATAAGCAAATGCCTCTGCTCTCAAGGCCTTCCTAGCCTGCAGCAATGAAATATATGGCGAGGAACTAGTTGTGGAATCACACGGAGACATCGCCACGCGCTTTGCACAGCAATCAATCAATGCACAGTTTCTAGACAACCAATCCATGCCTAGAATAATCTCAAGGTTGGCCATCGGCAATCCTATCAGATCTACCGAGAACTCACGGCCATCCCACTGAAACGCTCCATCGCGATGTACAGTGGTAGAAACACATATCTCTCCGGTGGTGGTAGTCACCCGCAGCGGTGGAGAAAGCACAGACATGGGCAACTCAAGCCCCAAAGCAATCGGGGTAGCAACAAACAAATACGTAGCCCCGGAGTCAAACAATGCATCAACAGCAATACCACCAATAGACACGGTACCTCTAACAAGGTTCGGAGCGCGGTCCGACTGCTGCCTATCCAAGGTGTACACACGCCCAACAGAAGGTGGCATTGCAGGTGCCGAAGTAGAAGCCATCGGAACCATCTGCAAGGGAACTGCCTGAACAGCTGCAGCTCTCGCCGTCGACGATGGACAGTCTCTAGAGAAGTGGCCCTCCTTGTCACACAGGAAACAAACCAACTGCCCCGAAGCACAACGTCCCACATGCTCCTTTCCGCACCCCGCATATCTCGGAGTGGAAGGAGGCCTAGCAAAGCTCCCATGCTGTGAAGCAGTCCTCTTGAACTGACCAGGCTCCTGCCTAGTAGCCAACTGTTTACCCTTGCCCTTCCCAGCAAACCTCTTGTCCTTCCAGGACGTAGAAACAGGAGTAGAACCAACAGTCCCCTTGGTCTCGTCGACCTTGGCCCTCTTGGCCTTGCTCGCTATGCAGACATCCTCAATGTCCTTACACTGCTGAACCAGTGTACCAAAGTCCCTTGAAGCAGCTCCAGCAATATGCTCAGCAATCACCTCACTAAGTCCTCTACGGAACTTAGCAGCCAGAAACATCGGAGTAGGAGGAACCATCCTGAAGTGCGCAAACTTTACCAGCTCATTAAACTTGGCCAAGTACTCATCAACAGACATCGAGCCCTGAACCAATCTGTCAAACTCCCCCTGTTTCCTCTCCTGCGCATCATAGGGAAAGTATCTGCCCAAGAAACACTCCTCGAAGAATGGCCATGTCAAAACACGACCCTGCATCTCATAAGCACGAGAGGTGTTCGCCCACCACTCATGGGCATCTCCCTCCAGCATGTAAGTCGAGAACATCAGCTTCTGCGAATCTGTACGCTGCATGACCCGAAATATCTTGTCCAGCGACTCCAGCCATCTAGCAGCAGCAATAGGATCCAAAGACCCCTCAAACACAGGTGGCTTATGCTTCCTGAAAGCATTCAGCCGGCGATCTATCACAACACGATCCTCAACAGGCTCTACCAGAGTCTCCCTCGTCTCAACGACATGAGCAGCACTGCCAATGTGACTCAGGCTCTCATCCTGAACACTAGTGGAGGCGGCGGCGGTGGTGGCGATGGTGCATAGCCTACAGCAGGACCAGCCCTCATCTCCTCCAACATGACTCTCATCATCGTCATGTTCGCCATCCTGTTCGCCTCGAGCATATAATTCACAATCTGTTATGGACCAATACTATATCAATAAAAATGCACCAAAAGCATATAATTTAAAGACAACGCATTTCCTTACGTTTTACGTCTTAAGGCTCCATACCAGGCCATAAGCCCTTAATCACTTGATTCTGACTTAATTCATTAATTACAGAAGTTCAACTTCATCAATCTAGGGTCCACAAACCCCCAATAGCCTATTGTACACACAGCACAGCTACTGTTCTACGAAATCCCAGAATATCCGGATATTCCTCGGGACCATATCCGGATATTCAATATCCGGATATGTCACTGGACATATACGGATATGTCACTGGACATATCCGGATATGCAATATCCGGATATCCAAAATCCCATATCCGGATATCTAATATCCGAATACTCAAAACCCATACCCGGATATCACATATCCGGATATTTCTCGGACAGATATCCGGATATTTCACGACAGAATGCAGAAAATGCATTTCGTGAAGATATCCTTCCAAGGTTCCATTTTTAACACTTAATTACGTTAAAGCATGCATCTTTATACTGATTAAGGTCCACACCCCAGTTGGTTACTTGATTAACCCATTAAACATGCAAAGATCACACCTTTAACCCATTAAAACACAAGCTCAAGGTAGGTACAACTCACCAAAGCTCAAAACAGAGGATCAATGGCTCATGGAGCTCACCACACTGCCTCTACAGGTTCTGGAAATAAGGTGTACGAAAATGCAACACAAAGGTTGGTCCTTTCTTCACAAAGAAGCTTCTTGAAGCTTCAAAAGCCAAGAACAAGACTCCAACCCCCCAAACAACCCAAAACAGCAGCTCCACACACCAAGGTCAGCACCCTCAACTCAGAAAAATGCCACCAACACACTCCCAAAGATCACTCTCACTCACCACAATTTTTTAGGAGAAGTTTCCAAGAAAGAAGAAGCCTCAAACTCAAACAATGAAGGAAGGGAGGCAGTGGAGGCAAGTGGGAATGCTGGTCAGCCACTCTCTCACGTAGGGAAATCAGTATTCTAGGGTTGTGTGCCCTTAATAAGGGTATTTATAGTCACTCACCCCATTAACACACAGTATTAACTTTAATTGCTACGCTTAGCATTTTAATCCCAAACTCTGGATTCTTAACCTACTCAATTTTACAAGAATTATCATATTTTTCTAATAATTTTCTAAGCACTTTTCCAGTACGCGCTTTTCAAAGCCAGTACCGGTTTCTAGCACCAGTTCTTATTATTTGGACTTGAAACTTGTTTTACAAGTCCTACATATTATCCTAGTAATTATTATGCACTTATTAATAATTTTGCGGGATACTTTTTCGGCACGCATTTATACCGACTAGCAAAACCGGTATCTGCACTTTTCTCCTGAAAAGCGGCTTTCAGCATTATTACACACTTACTATAATTATTAAAGCTTCATAATAATTATTAGGGTCAATTATGGAATCATTTCCTATTTTCTCATAATTTATTAATTAAATTCCTTAATTAACAGTGCGGGTTCTTACAGGCGACAGGAGGCCGGAGCTGAGTTGAGATATATAATGTTATTGATGATATGCTTGGATGCTGACATGTTCTTTATTTATTATCATGTTATTTGATTTGAGACTCTGTTGGGCTTTTTTGCCTTATTTGGAGAGCTTGGGGGTTGTCCATGCCACATTGATTGACTATGTTGTATTTTAGTATTGAGTTGTATAATCGTATCAGGATTATGGTCCGGACTACGTGTTGTAGTTCTGTTACTTAGATACTCACTTATTTATGTCATGAGATTATTCAGTGTATTTAGCCTTATTGCAATTTACATACAGGCAATATTTTATGAAAACGGATTAAGTAATCAACTTGGTTAATGTTAATGACGTCATAATTGAAAAGAAAAAGTTAATTCCTTATTTTAATTAAGCAATGCTTAATACGATGATATGATAACAAACCGGGTATACACGGGGTGTTACAGTCAGCTTGAACATATCTCCATCATGGGTTATGTCACTGGTCTCCATCTCGTCTCCCTCAGAACCCGTTGAAGTCGGGCTCTGATACCACTGTTGGGAACTCAGTTCCCTCAAGTCAGCTAAGTAGCCTTTTGCGGAAGTCAGTCAACAGGATCTCGGATCTCGGTAATTACCTCGTTCTGAACTTCACCAGGTCGGGCAGCGCAGCGAAAAATCAAAAATGCAAACAGGAGAGAGAGAGAGAGAGAGAAGGAGAACTCAAACAGATTTTAACATGGGAAAACCTTCTCCAATGAAGAAGTAAAAACTCACGGGACCTAGTCCAGATCAAACGTCCACTATGTAAATAATGGATACAAAGAATCAAAATTCATCAAAGTGGTGGTTAACACAACCTCTCCAACAATGGTGATAATCAAACTACCCTAGAGATGTTTCACTCAAACTCTCTCTAGAGATCTCTCAAATACAAAGCTTTAGTTTTGCTCACAAATCTCTCAAATATTTTTCTCTCAATCTCTATCCTAGCCTCCATCCACAACTAATGAATATATAGAGGAGGTGGCATCTAGGGTTTAGGGTTTTAGGAAACCCCTCAATGGGCTTAAGCTTAGCATTGAAGGAGGAAGCCCAACACTGTATTGGTTCAAGTGTGTGCAAGTGCACACATAAATTTTTGGAAAAAAATAAAAATCAAAGTATATTTTGGATCCTTAACAAAAATCACAGGGCACAATTTAATCTCTTAGGGAAAAAAAGTCAACGTGCGGTCCCTCTGAATTCCAAAATAGACCATGTTAGTCAAAATCCTGGTCCTTCTGAAATTCAAAGAAGACCTACATTAGTCCCTTAGAAAGACTAACATGAGTCTATTTTGGAATTCAGATGTTGAGGACCCAGAAAGTACTTTGTTTTTTTTTAGTAAGTTCAAGTTTTTTTTTATGTATATATTTTTTTGTTTTTTAATGCATTTAAAAAAATTTGGGGGCACCGCCGCCGGATCCCAATCCCTAAATATGCAGACATAAATAAAAAAATTTGGGTCTGCCACTATATATATATATATATATATATATATATATATATATGGGTAAGTTATCTAAAGGGGAGTGAAAAATTCGCCATAGTTATAGGGTAAATAAATTCGGGGAATCATAACCATACAAAAGTGAGTGAAAATATTAAATACGGGGAATAACAATCAACGACCTAAGATTTATTATTGGACGTCCAGCAGCAGAGAAATGGTTTTACCTATATATATATATATATATATATATATATATATATATATATATAGATAGATAGATAGATAGATAGATAGATAGATAGAGAGAGAGAAAGAGAAAGAGGCAGGATCATTTGACACCGGTGTCAAATTTAAAATTTAATACCTCATCTGATAGTCGTTAGATCAAAAAAGATCAATGGTGTTACATGCTTACAAATCATAGACGTTGATCTTTTTTGATCTAATGGCTTTCAGATGAGGTGTCAAATTTCAAATTTGACATTGGGGGTCAAAGGATCCTACCTCATATATATATATATATATATATATATATATATATATATATATATATATATATATATGGGTTATATTTCTCTGATTTCACATAAGAGAAGTCAAGTCTCAGCACACACAAAAAAGATGTGGGTTTACCTCTATTTTTTTCTCTCCTCTTATTTGTGGGATCCGCTTGTGATATTGTCTTTGCTACATGAAATAACTTTTATGATGTAGCATGAGAAAATAGTTTCCCTATATATGTGGGTTTAATGTTTCTTATGTTGTAGAAAATAAATTTATCTCCTATATACATAAAAGTGTGTGGGACCATGTGGGCCAACAAAAGGAGAATAGAGAGAAAAAGAAAAAGAAATAATGAGCCCCACACACTTTTATGAATTTAGTAGAAAAATTTGTCTTCTAAAACATGAGAAACATTAAACCCTATATATATATATATATATATATATATATATATATATATATATATATATATATATATATATATATATATATATATATATATATATATATATATATATATATATATATATATATATATATATATATATATATATATATATATATATATATATATATATATATATATATATATATATATATATATATATATATATATATATATATATATATATATATATATATATATATATATATATATATATATATATATATATATATATATATATATATATATATATATATATATATATATATATATATATATATATATATATATATATATATATATATATATATATATATATATATATATATATATATATATATATATATATATATATATATATATATATATATATATATATATATATATATATATATATATATATATATATATATATATATATATATATATATATATATATATATATATATATATATATATATATATATATATATATATATATATATATATATATATATATATATATATATATATATATATATATATATATATCTATGTGTGTGTGTGAGTGTAAAATCATTTCTCCAACGGCTGGACATCCAGCAATAAATCTTACATCGTTGTTGGTTATAATTCACCGCATTTAATGCTTTCACCCACCTTTCTATGGTTATGATTCCCCAAATTTATTTTCTGGACGTCAAGCAGCTGGAGAAAAGTAAAGCTTATATATATATATGTATATATATATATGGTTTATCGTTTCTCAAGTCACTTGAGATAACCTTATCTCTGGTCGCCCCAAAACTACGTCATTTTGGGTGTTAGGAACATTAATGAAGAGTGTTTTTGTAAAATTCATATAATAAATAAACAAACAAAAATACAAAAATATCATTCATTAATTCTCCTAACATCCAAAACAACGTAGTTTCGGGGTGGCTGCAAATAAGGTTACCTCAAGTGACTTGAATAACATTTTTCTCATATAGGGAATAATATTTCTCGGGAGAGTACATAGTTATAATATTAATATTGCTTTTTTTTCTCTCTTCAAAATTTTTTAATAAATCGAACGTTTCTATTATATATGGGCTCTATTTCTATTATTTCTTTATGTCATATCTTTAATAGCAGGCTGATTACATCTATAATTGAAATGGAAACCGAGCGTTTCATAGTTTCATCCCCTTATAACTATGTACTCCGAAGAGTACATAGTTATAATATTAATGTTACATTTTTTCTCTCGCTGAGTAAACTTTTCAGAAACTTGTCGGCTGACATGGAGAGAGAGAAAAAAATAACTTTAATATTATAACTATGTATTCCGAGGAATGCAAAGTTATAAGGGGTGGCTGGAGATAAGCTTATCTCAAGTGGTTGAAAAGATGTTATTCCCTTTATGAGACAAATATTTCTGAAGTCACTTGAGATAACCTTATCTCCGGCCACCCCGAAACTACGTCATTTTGAGTGTTAGGAGAACTAATGAAGCGTATTTTGGCATTTTTATTTATTTATTTATTATATGAATTTCACAAAATACTCTTTATTAATTCTCCTAACACCCAAAATGACGTAGTTTTGGGGCGGACGGAGATAAAGTTATCTCAAGTGACTTGAGAAATGATAAAACACACACACACACACACACACACACACATATAGGGCTTATCGTTTCTCAAGCTACTTGAGATAACTTTATCTCCAATTACTAAATCATAACCGCACAAAGATAAATCAATGATGATAAAGAAAGAGAGAGAGAGAGAGGAAGAGAATCATAACCATTCAAAGGTGAATCAATTAATATAAGAAAATAAATAAACAAAACGACGTAGTTTTTGGTGGACGGAGATAAATATATCTCAAGTTGCTTGAAAAATATTTTTCTCATATATATATGATATATGATATTGTTATTACCAGTTAGTATTACTACGAATGTCACTACCAGTTTGTTTCACCGTTAGATTAATTATGTTGATACAATGGTTCTGATTTAACTTTATAAAAATCTTCTTTCTTCTCCCTATATTTAATATTTTATATTTATTTTCACCTTTGTATGGTTATGATTTCTCATATTTAATGTGAAATAAACTGATAGTAACATTGATCATAACACTAATTTATAGCAATAATATCCTATATATATATATATATATATATATATGGGGTAGGATATTCTTACACCAGTGTAAGAGTTAGAAATCTTACACTCAATCTTGACCATTGATCTACTTAAATCTAATGGCTCACATTACTAAAAAATTTGAGCCTTTAAATATAAATGAGATTAACAGACAAGATTAAGAGTGTAACTTACACTGGTGTAAAATGATCCTTACCCTATATATATATATATATATCTTACAAATCAGATGATTATAATTTATAACACGTTTCGAAAAGAAATCTCACGTACCCTTTTTTATTTAAAACTTGAGAGGTCATGAAAGTATAATATAATTCTTATATATTTTAATGTACTAATTAACCCAATCTATTATAGCTTAAACTCGCAATTGAAAAATTTACTAGAGTATATACATTCCGATTCTTTTATTATTTTTTAAACAATTTGTCTTGCATTTATCCACCTACTTGCGATGTTTTTATGATGCTATTTTCTATAACTTAGAGGATTATATCAGTGTTATTAAATTCGGATAAATCATTAATTTGGTCGGGGTCTTAAATTAATGAAATATTGGTTCAACTAGTGGATAACTATTTGAACCGGTAAAATTAAATTAATATGGAAGTATTTAATAAATATAATAATATTACTATCATATACAATAAGTTACATTGCCATAGTGGTAAAGCTAATCTTGTCTATGTTATAAAAAAAAAAAAAAAAAAAGCTAATCTTGTCTTACCATACCGTTGTGTCAAGGATTTGATCCCTCATAAATGCATCTCTTGGAATATTTTGCAAAAAATTATAAAACCGGTTTGAACTAAAAACTAGCACCGGTTTTATACTTTTGTACTGAAGAAGTAATCTAAAACTTTGTGATGTCATGTCATAATATAAAAATCATACTAACATTATGATCTATTTTATAAACTGTTTGCCGACTAAAGAAAGTAAAGGAAAAAAAAGATTTTGCCGTCAAAATCACATCAATTTTTGTTCCATCAAACCCCCTTCTAAAAAAGAAAAGAGTTTGCATTTCTCATTTAACATGACACAACAAGTTTTTTTACACACACAACATTTTGTGATGCTCATATTTTTTGAAGATAAAAAATTACGACACGTAAAATAAATCTCTATAACATTACACAATCATTTTTTCTACGATATAACTTTTACAAAACGCAAAAAGAAAACTATTGGATCACTCCCTCTCTTAATTTTTCATGATTAGATACTGCATGAAATGACTGCTCTTATAATATAATATGAAAATAAATCAAGTACTCGATTATAAGTATAATGACTTATGAAAATATTTTTGGTACTCCTTTTAATAAATATAGTAAAAAATAACTTTTATATTACTCTTATCTTTATATTTAGTTCTACCTATATTCTTTTTTTTTTTTTCTTTTTGTAGGCAAGAAGTACCTGGAATACAGAGAATGAGCTCCTTACATGGACAACGAAATAGCTTTACAACTTTCATCAAGACAGTACCACGCGACAAAGTAGCATATTGCTTATATTTATCACACTACACATCACGTGACAATGCCATTTAGTGTAAGAAATTTGTCTCTTTTTCTCTCTCACTTTTTGCCGACAAGAAACACCAAAATATCCAATGTCGACGTTTCCTTTTAGGTTTGGCAGACTCTAACGCATTTTGTAAGAGTTATGTTGTAGAAAAAGTGATTGTGTATTAATGTTATAGAGATTTATTTTGTATGCCCTAATTTTTTTTTCTTTTTCCTTCAAAAAGTATGAGTCTCACAAAATATTATGTGAGTAAAAAAATTTGTTGTGTCATGTTAAATGACAAATGCATACCCCTAGTATAATTTAACTAGGAAATTGGCTTTACTTTCAAGTGAACTTAATTTCTAGGATAGCCTTGAATATTTTAGCATTCCAACAAAATAATGGGATAGTTCGCAAGAGTAAGAGGTTTGATTTTTTAGAATTACAATATTTGAGAAGAATGAAAAGGTTTAAAATTAAAACTGGATTAATCAAACCCGTTAAGATATTGGACACTGACTGATATCTAAAAAAAATGGGATTATTTCTCCATTTTCAAAAGAAAATTGCAGTAATTAATGTTAAAAAGGGATATGTTTAAAAAAATATTTACAATAGTAAAGGATTAAATTACAACAAATAAAGTGGAATAATCATGATGCTTACCAAAAAAAAAAAAGTGGAATAATCATGATTACCAAAAAAAAATGGAATAATCATGACTTGATTCAACCCATAAGTCACTGAGATTGTAAAAATGAGACGTAAAACCATTTATAAAGAAAGAATATTACTTCTTCGAAACAAAATTCTTTTTCAGAAAAGAGAACTATGACTTTGAAAGAATTGAATAAAGATGGTATAAAAAATCTTATAAATGATTAAGTGAAATAGTGCTTGCTTATCCACTATATGTATCAACCAAAAAAGGTGTTGATTCAATATTTTTTTATATACCGACTCTAATTATTTTTTTATATGAGTCGGCCAATTGGTTCCAGTTTCAATTTTTCTAATTAGTTATGAGACTAATTTCGAGCATGAGTTTAGTCACAGTTAAAGCTCTTCATACCTCTTCAAATATTTATTTAGTAGAAATCAAACTCAATTTTTCTCTCCACTTACGCAGCCCGTATCACCAATTGAGTTACTCTATGTGTTCTGATCTGGATATATATTATATAAAAATATAAGGCCCAAATCAAAAGTCTTCACAATGAAGCAAAGCTTTAGTTAAAGAATGCTGCAACCTCATCTCTATCACAAAGCTCATCTCATCAAGCTGCACAATATTAAAAGCTTATGACAGCAAAGACTCCTCAATAACAGCAAGCTTCTCAACATTAAAAGCTACATGACATCAAGTTTCCCCTTCTACATCTTTCTGAATACTTCATCTCCAAGTATACCTCACCACTTGCAAGCTGCTTATCTCTCTACTACAAATATATATGTATCAACACTAAGGTACACATCTTCTTCTACATAATAAAAACCTGTTTGAACCAAATCTGACTTGAGCGTCGGAGTGTCTTGTATGTACACCCCTCATCTTGTTTCATTGAAGACTCATGGGTTAAAGCTGCTCAACTGCAAGATGCTCTGATCCAAGGCGGTTCCAGGCCATTTGTGTAGAGGAAGATCACACGGTCAGCCCAGTTACAAAATCGGTTCTGATCATTGGCGCCGTCTGTGGAAAGAGATAAATTTCTACCCCCACCACCATGTTCGAAGGTTAAGAAGAAGGTTGGTTTCTCTTAATAAGCATCGCGCACAACTAACAGCCATCGTGCCATAAAGATGGTCCATCGCACAAGAACGATGGTCCATCGTGCCAGAAAGATGGTCCATCGTGCCAGAAAGATGGTCCATCGTGCCAGAAAGATGGTCCATCGCGCAATGACAGATGGGTCATCGCGCAAGAAAGATGGTCCATCGGGCAATCAAAGACAGGTCGATCGCGCAAGAAAGATGGTCCATCGCGCAAGAATGATGGTCCATCGTGCCAGAAAGATAGTCCATCGCGCAATGAAAGATGGGTCATCGTGCGAGAAAGATGGTCCATCGCGCAATGAAAAATGGGTCATCACGCAAGAAAGATGGTCCATCGCGCAAGAACGATGGTCCATCGTGCCAGAAAGATGGTCCATCGCGCAATGAAAGATGGGTCATCGCGCAATGAAAGACGGGTCATCGCGCAATGAAAGACGGGTCATCGCGGGAAAGATGGATCATCGCGCGGGAAAGAAGGTCCATCACGCGGGAAAGATGACTCATTGTGCGATGGAAAACGGATCTTTGCGCATGAAAGATGGGTCATTGCGCAAGAAAGATGGTTCATTGCGCAAGAAAGATAGATCTGCCAGAGAGATGGATCTTTGTGCATGAAAGATGGGTCATTGCGCAAGAAAGATAGATCTGCAAGAAAGATGAGTCTTTTCGCAAGAAAGATGGGTCTTAACTCGCAAAAAAATTTATGCATATCCTGAATATTATTATAAAGCTTTCGAGAAATTATTGAAGTGCAGCAAAAAAAAAAAGGACGCACAAGGAAGCGAAAAAGGCACTCAGCATATAGGAAATATCCATATTACACCAGTATGAAGAGCGCGCTCTATAGTCGTGGTTGCCTATGTGGCTTCGCAACATCACCTAGCAAAAACAAATTTGTTGTCCAACGTCTCTTAATCAATATGTGGGGCAACTAAAGAAGTTGTGTGCAGAGCCAAAAAGCACAAAATTTGCTGGGAGAAGAAAAATGGGCTAAGGTCCAAACATTGAAGTGACCAACTGAAAAGAACCTGTGAAAACATGCCGCGTTAGAAGAGCACCAGAATGCAGCGAAATGACTCAAAACCTCTTCGGCGACAGGTTATAAATATCTTTAATGCATTAATATATTAGTCTCTCTCTCTGAAAAGTAAATACCCATTTAAAACACCAGCAAGCACACTCTGAAAATAGTTCCCATGTTGACAAATACTGAAAAAGTGATGCATATATTATGGAAAAGTGTTGTCATCATGAGTTAAAACCATGATCGCGCATTCAAAAAAGTGTTGTTATCATCATGATCATGCATATATTATTGCTGCCTATACATTTCAGTTGTTTTCAAAATATCAACTTTGAGGCTACGAAACAATCTTAGAATGCAACATACCTTGGCTCTTAGTAACCTAATGGTGAAAGGTTTACAGTTATAAAGAACCACTAAAGGTTTATTGCAAGAATATGCAAGATGAATCTTTTTAGGCTTATAATAACAACATTGCACAAAAGTTGCATTAAAGGTTTATAGTGCTCGAAGGCAACGTGACCAACTAGTTGAATGTTATCATTTATAAGGCATTAGTTGATTTTAGTTAATCCTCGTAATATATTGGTGACTTTTGCTAAGTGAATAATGCTTTGAGTGAAAGATTATTGAATGCTTAAGGAATGCATACTTATTGAGGCAAATGATTATTGAGGAAGCTTTTAGATGACTAAATTATTATTCCTCTATGATCAAAATCATGTCGATGAAATGATTATAGCTCAAAGGTACCCCAAATGGAAGAACCAAAGTACCTAGCAAGTTTGAAAATTTGAGACAAGTGTGATATGATATAATTTCAAAGGGGTGTTAGAAAAGCTATAGAAATTAAGCTATCCCATTAAAGATCAACTTCAACGTTGGATTGACAAAGTGAATGGTTATGAACTTCCTTAGACAAATTTTTAAGAGATTGACATTGATTCTAAAGTCTCTGTATGGTTGATTTTCATGGACCGGGAACACAAGAATATCAGTGAATATCGAGCGAAAAGGAGGCTTACCATAAAGGCATTTGGCAGATGCATATGGATGTATATGATACTGACAAAATCGAGTTCGAACACATCCTAGGCTTATAAATCATCTTTATGTATCATCTTAGTCCTGTTACAAGGGGTGAATTATGACAAACATAAAATAAGGCCTGACAGGCTATCATATATTAAATCTTTCTGTGATTTTTTCAAGCAACAAGATAGCATATTGACAAAAGGTATCATGAATGCTTAAAACACTATTGTGATCATACTTATTGCGAGATTACATAACTTGCAGGATGCTCACGCAATAAGAATCGTGACATATATGACTTATTTTGACAATCTTATGTCTCTGTTGTGAAACTCATGAAAGTTGCAGGGATCCATGAATGATGAAAGGCGAAGACATAAATCTCGCCTGAAACACAGATAAACTCAGAAAATCTCACACTTTCATATCCACGAAGATATTATTTTGAATTGATTTAGTGCATGTTTGGATTGACTTTTTTCCTCTCAAAAGTCCTTTTTTTAATATAAAAAAAAAGCGCTTTTGTAATTTTTTTGGTGTTTGGAGACTAACTTTAAAAAAACGGAGAAGTTAAAGAAAAAGTTAAAATACTGCTTTTTGTAAAAGCCAAAATTTCTGACTTTTGCAAAACGGAGAAGTTAGAAGCAACTTATCATCCAGTGCTTTCCTTCGTTGCTTTCCATCTTCTTCGTTGTTTTTTGATACACCTCCGTTCGAATGCAGTTCGAATGCAGCAGCCTTGTAGCTCGCGACTCAAGGGGCATTGCTATGCCTAGACTAGTTAGGATCTAGTCTTTTCCTTTTTGTTTGTCTTTAATTTTCATTGTTATCAAAAAAAAAAAATCTTCTTTCATGGTAGCCACCTTGTTCCAGTACCTTGCTCTCTGGAACTCCCACACAAAAGTCACAGGTAAAGAGAGAGGGAGAGAGAGAGAGGATGGGGTGGTTGCCTGGTTGGTGATGGTTGATGTGATGAAATCAGTGAGGGGAGAATGAAGGAAACACCAAACCCATGTTTGGTCTGAAAGATACAAATAGAATGATAAAGAGAAAAAAAAGTATTGAGCTTTTGAATCACTGGTGCTTGAATCAAAGATTGGGTGCTGCCGAGGAGAAGAAGGAACAAAGCCATCCCTTGTGTGAGTGGTTGAGGCAGATTCAACGGTCACCGTGGATGTTTGATAAAATGACCCAAAAAATAAGTGCTTTTTTTATTTTAACACCCAAATATCATTTTTTTGCTTAAAAGCATTTTTCAAATATTACATCCAAACACAAAATAACTTTGACTTTTTAAAAAAGAACTTTTTAAAAAAGCAACATATAAAAAGTCCTTTTTTCAAAAGCTCATCCAAACGGACCCTTAACATGATCTCATTGCTCTTATCATTTTAATGATATGATATTATTCTGTGAGATCCATGGAAATTGTAGGTTCTGCCGAACAAAAGAGATATGAACCTCGCCTACAACCTGCTAAAAAGCGCCTAAAGCTCTTAAGCTTAGGTTTGAAGATGCTTGAGGGTAAAGCCTGACAAAGGTTAAAAACTCGAGTCTTAACTTGAGGATAAAGCCTAAGGGTTAAAAACTCGAGTATGAAGAAAATGAAAGGAAGCTAATGAAACTTCCTCCAATTATAAAAGGGAGATAATGAAGCTTCCTCCAACTATGAAAGGGAGATAATGAAACTTCCTCCAACAATGAAAGGAAGCTAATGAAACTTCCTCCAATTATGAAATGAAGCTAATGAAACTTCCTCCAACAATGAAAGGAAACTAATGAAACTTCCCCCAACTATGAAAGGAAGATAATAAAACTTCATCCAACGCGCGATCAGAAAAAAGGAAGGTAAAGCCTTAACTTCATGTAAAACTTCCATTGCACGAAGAAAAGCAAGGTATCTCGCCCACAAGCGACATCAATACAAGCGACCACAAAATAGAGAGGTACGCAAAATATATATGAACTGTATAAATATGCAGGGTACAAACATGAAGTTCTCAAGCACCCATACAAAGTACAGAACATAGTTCCATATAAAGGAACAAGCACAATGAATTTTCCAGGTTGATAAACAGATATGTCATCTCGCAAATTTATACATCTCACTACTCATGCTCTCAGCATAAGCAGCGAGCTAGGGGGCTTCTGATCTGGATATATATTATATAAAAATACAAGGCCCAAATCATAAGTCTTCACAATGAAGCAAAGCTTTAGTCAAAGAAGACTGCAACCTCATCTCTATCACAAAGCTTATCTCATCAAGCTGCACAATATTAAAAGCTTATAACAGCAAAGACTCCTCAATAACAGCAAGCTTCTCAACATTAAAAGCTACATGACATCAAGTTGCCCCTTCTACATCTTTCTGAATACTTCATCTCCAAGTATACCTCACCACTTGCAAGCTGCTCTTCTCTCTACTGTAAATACATATGTATCAATACTAAGGTACACATCTTCTTCTACATAATAAAAATTTGCTTGAACCAAATCTGACTTGAGCGTCGGAGTGTCTTACAGGTACACCCCTCATCATGTTCCATTGAAGACTCGTGGGTTAAAGCTGCTCAACTGCAAGATGCTCTGATCCAAGGCGGTTCCATGCCATTTGTGTAGAGGAAGATCACATCGTCAGCCCAGTTGCAAAACCGGTTCTGATCATGTTCTAATTTATAATTCAAGGTCTTTTAATGATTACGAAAGAAGCCAAAATGCAGAGGTAGAGCCTCGAATTGACCGATTCTAAAATGAATTCGGTAATTTGAGATTACGCATTTATCTCGGGGAAAAAAAAGGTTCGAGATTATTATTATTAGTTATGTACCATTTACCTCATCAAACTCAATTAGATTGATTTCTAAAAATTAGGTGCAATTTATAATTGGAATCATTACCACATTGAGATTGGTTACTATTATTTATTTAGGTTAATTTGTTGACTCGGCAATTAGTTATTAATTGGTTATTTTTCTTGTCTATACGAGTCATACATTGCCTTGTTAATTATACTTATATTCATTCAATAAATCTCATATTTCCATTTTTGCACTTTCTCTCAATCTATTTGGCTATTGCCATGTTTTTGGCTACTCTCTAATTCCCTCATTTTAAATAATAAAAAGTATGTAAATTTAAGTTTTTGGTCATCTTAGCTAAAGAAAATCAACTTAAAAAATGGTTGAACGTGACAGTTAAATGCCATCTATATAGATAAACTTGATATTTCAACTGTGTGTTTATCTCATTCATTGGTAGCCTTTAAATAGGCGAACATACAATAAATGGTAACAACGTAACAGACTAAAACAAATAAATACTCTATCTAAACAGTCCTACGGTTACAAAGAATTGAATTCAAACAATATACGTTACATATAATTCAAACCTACGGTTACAAAGAATTGAAACAATATACGTTACATATAATCTCCAACACTCCCCCTCAAGTTGGAGTATGTAAGGATGAAATGCCCAACTTGGGAAGAAAACTAAGAAATAGGACTTGAGTGAGTGACCCCAAGAGAGGTCAGAAACGACTTGAGCCACACAATCTCTGCTGTAGCTGCTCGTCGAAATGAACATCAACATGGAAGATGCCAGAATGATCATCGGCAAAGACAATTGTGCTGGAATGACCATCAGCAACATGGACGGTGCTCCCCCTCAAGAGGAACTTCTAAACAGTGCCGGAATTATCATCGGCAAAGACAATTGTGCTGGAATGACCATCAGCAACATGGACGGTGCTCCCCCTCAAGAGGAACTTCTAAACAGTGCCGGAATTATCATCGGCAAAGACAATTGTGCTGGAATGACCATCAGCAACATGGACAGTGCTCCCCCTCAAGAGGAACTTATAAACAGTGCCAGAATTATCATCGGCAAAGACAATTGTGCTGGAATGACCATCAGCAACATGGACAGTGCTCCAAACATTGAGCATCGAATTGCACATCTCCCAGGCGCGCCACTCTTCGGCATCATCCTCTCCTGGTTTCTTGACTGAACCGGTCACAAAACCCAATTTGTTTTTCGCCTTCAATGCTTTTTTCATGAGCTTGGCCCAGTTGTCATAGTTGGCCTCACCACGCAGCATAATAGTCGTTAACAAGACCTGGACTTTCGGATCCAGCCAAGTAAAATGACGAACTAGGATCAGTTGTTTTGGACTTGCTGCCACCACCTGGTGCCATGTTAAATGAACCAGCTTTCGCACTGAAAGGGAATGCGGAAACGTGTATACTAGGATCGCTCTGATGCCAAGATAAACTTGATATTTCAACTGTGTGTTTATCTCATTCATTGGTAGCCTTTAAATAGGCGAACATACAATAAATGGTAACAACGTAACAGACTAAAACAAATAAATACTCTATCTAAACAGTCCTACGTAGGGGTGTAAATGGGCCAAGCCAGCATACAGGGGCCTATGGCCTGGCCTACGAAAAGCCTGGCCTGTCCTGGCCTACGAGGTAAGAAGAGTAGGTTAAGGCTTGTAGATGAGCCTGTTTAGAAACAAGGCCGTAGGCTAAACATAAAATGCCTGGCCTTTTAGCCTGTAGGCCGGCCTGCTTAATATTTAAATAAAAAAAATATTTTATATATTTATTTATTTATTCTAAAAGTTAGATAACCTAATTGCTTTTGTTTTAGTATGCCAAGAAAAATTCAATCTTTGTTGTCATGAATTTTTATAATATGTGTTCTTGTTAAAAAATCTGTTGTAGAATTTTAATAATTTGGACACATGTTAGAAATATTGTTTAATGAATAAGATATTTTATTTTATTTTTAAAATTTAATATGCAATATGGTAGGCCTAAAAGGCCTCACAGACCATGTAGGCTTTTTATTTTTTAATAACAGGGCAGACTTGGCCTTTAAACTAAGCCTTTGATAGGCTCATAGGCCAGATAGGCTCAACATTTTTGTGTATAGGCCTAGGCCAGGAAGGCCAAAGCCTGCCCTGCCCTGGCCTATTTACACCCCTAGTCCTACGGTTACAAAGAATTGAATTCAAACAATATATGTTACATATAATTCAAACCTATGGTTACAAAGAATTAAAACAATATACGTTACATATAATCTCCAACATATATGCCTTGAAGTGCTTCAAAATTAGTCAAACAAAATGACCAATATTGAAAGGCAATGGATTTGTTCTGGATTGTTTTCTACATTGCATGCGTGAGAAAGTAACACAGACAGAAAAAGAGTAAATAAAGGAAGATCGAAATTGCTACTAATTAATTGCAATTCAGTAGTGCCAATCATGGAAGTCAGACAATATACGTTGAGGGGCCAAAAAGCATTGAAAATATTCTTCGTTTTTATTAGAATAATTAATCGACATGTCTACAAAAAGTTATTTGATTATTAACTTATTGTCTCTACTACAATTTATAAAATTATGTATGCTTGGATTAAAAAAAAAAATTACTTTAAACAATCATTTTATCAAAAGTTCTCTTTTAAATATTTTAAATATTTTTTAAATAAAATAAGTTAATTTGAATAAGTACTTATCTCAAGTTGATAGAAAAATGATAAACCCAATATTTCAATACAATTTAGAATTTAAAAAGAGCACGATCTAAAGGTAGCTCAGTTGGCAACTGATAGTTTTCGGGCCGTACTCCGAAGACAAGATGACCAGAGGAGGTTGTACCAAAATATATATATATATATATATATATATATATATATATATGAGGTAGGATCTTTTGACACCAGTGTCAAATTTGAAATTTGACACCTCATCTGAGAGCTATTAAATCAAAAAAGATCAATGGCTCTGATTTATAAGCATGTGACATCATTGATTTTTTTTATCTAATATCTCTCAGATGAGGTGTCAAATTTTAAATTTGACACTGGTGTCAAATATATATATATATATATATATATATATATATATATATATATATATATATATATATATATATATATATATATATATATATATATATATCTTACCCTTTTCTTTTAATTCTTCTTTTACCATAAATCGAATGCATTCAAAATAAGAAACTGTCATGCTTACATAATTACTCTCATAACAATATTTAATAAAGAAATAGGATATTATACTTACCGTTATATTTGCAACCTAAATAATTTACAACCTATTAATTACTCTTACATTATTTCATTCATCAACGATCCACAATTTTTTAATAAATTATTCCAATTTATCATTCTCTCACCTTCTCTCCCTCTCCATCGACACACCTTCTTGATAGTTAATGGGGCATTTTAATCGCTGACATATCTAAAATATCAGTCTAACTCACATCGATGCTTTGATTAAAGAAAAAAAAAAGGGAGACAAAGACAAAGAATCATGTATAAGAAACTCTATTTGCATATCAGTGTCATTGTATTTCCTCACATCCACTCGATATTTTGCAGATAACCATGCTTGATATATATGACATCTTAAATTGAATATGCCATAATATATTCTTCTTGAAATATGAATAAAAAAATGACTTTTTATTTTATTTTCTACAGAAAAACAAAAGTCAAGTTATTTTTAGATAAAATCATGATATTGGTCGAGGAAATAGATCATTTCATGTAAAAAAACATAACATGATTACGTGAGAAGATTATAACCATACAAAAATTAATCAACGGTTATAATTTTGTAACCCTCTATTTTAATATATTTTTCTCTCTTCTTTTATTATCATTAATTTATTTTTGTATGATTATAATTTCTCAGATAATCATAATATGTAGATTTTCACATGACGAGAGGATCCAAATCTATTGATCGACCTCTTGCGAGTTGGTAATATTCTCTTAAACCAAAAGGAGAAAATTCTCATAACATGAACCCCCCTCCCCCTCTCCCAAGATCGTCAAAGAAGATTTGTCGACTGACAGGGAGAGAAGGGTATATTCCATTATTAATTTTTGCAAATCAATAATTATAATTAATTGTGAAATATTAATCAATTAATAAATTTAATCTAATAAATTATAATTATTAATTGATAGAAATTAACTGTTATGATCTAAAATGACATAAAATTATATCTTTTTATTTACATCATTAGATCACAATCTTAACTAACAGTACAAAAAGAAATAAAAAATTAAAGGTCGATTGAGATTATAAATCTAACTGTACATATAAAAATAGGTAAACTAGACATTAAAAAAAAGATAGAAATAATATATTATCTCTTAATACAAATACCTTAATCAAACAATAAAAAAATAAATGAATGGCATTCAGAATTTCCAAAATAAATAAATAATAGTGGATATATATATCAAGAAAAAAAATATAGAAAAAATTCACCAATCATTTAAATAAGATCTGTAGCTTTGGCTGCTTTGCTCTTGGTCCATACGTTTCTACGATGGAGAATGACACAAATGGTGTAAGAAGAGAGTATCACTGGTCTTATCTTAATCAATTTGAAAATCCTCGTATTTCGTAATCCCAATGTATAAGAAATATTTCAGAAAACCAAAATTAATTCTTTTTTAAACCCACCACAATATGAAGTGAATATGAAAAGATCAAAATCAAACTCTTAAAATCTATTTAAGAGATCAAGATATATTTATGGAAAAAATATTTCTCCTGCAATTCTAAAATTATGTATTTTGAGAGTTAGCGAATTAATGAAGAATATTTTAAGAATTTTGTTTGTTTCTTTGTTACATGAATTTTATCCAAACAAATTTTTTTTATCTCCTGTTATAGAATTGTGGCTAAAGCTCATCGTCTCTTTTCAAATATGTATTTGAGAGAAATCAGAATTTTTACCCATTCTACTCGGTTTATGTTATCAAACTGAGGTACATTCATTAAATAATTAATAATAATTTTATATGAAGGGAGACATAGCTTAGGTCAAAATGTTGCAAGATAATAGCAGGGGTGTACAAAAAAATTGGTTCACTTATTCTGCCCTTGATTTGACCTTGACCTGATCCATAAATACATATTTTTTTTAAACTATGTTTAAATACTGATCCACTTTTATTTGGGTCAATTTTAGACCTGACTTGTTTTAATAATGACCCATTGAACCAAAACTTGACCCACACCCATTATATGAAAAAAAAGAAAAAAAAATCACAATTACGTTAAAAGAAAAGTTATAACGTAAAACAATTACGTCAAAATTTTTTACGAAAAATATTTCTATCAAAAATTTTTGCAAAATTTTTTGACGAAAAATATTTTCATCAAAATGTGTGACTAAAAAGTTCTCTATAAAAAAATTTGATGGAAAAAATTTTTTGTCAAATTTTTTTACAGAATCTAAATTTCGTCAAAATATTTACAAAAAAACATATTCATCAAAAATTTCGACGAAACACATTTCCATCGAAATTTTTTGACGGAAAAAAATTTCATCAAATTCTTGACAGAATTCAAATTTCGGCAAAAGTTTCCGACAGAAACATTTTCGTTAAACTTTTTGACAAAAAAAAATTGCGTCGAAATTTTTAGTGAAACACATTTCCATAGAAAATTTTTGATTAAATATTTTCGTCAAGTTTTTTGATAAAAAAATATTTCCATCAAAATTTTCAACAGAAAGCATTTCTGTCAAAAAATTTCATAAAAAATTTTGACAAAAAATATTTCGAGTTTTACAGAAAAAATATTCTGTCAAAACTCTTTAGAGAATCTAAATTTCATCGAAAGTTTCGAATGAAACATTTCTCTCAAAACCTTTTCTATCAAAATTTTCGTCAAAACACATTCACATTGAAATTTTGAACGAAAAACATTCCGTCAAAATTTTTGACGGAATTCTTTTTTCGTTTAAAACATTTGATGGAGGAAATCATTTTTTTCAAAACTTTTGACGGAAACTAAATTTCGTCAAAAATTTCGATAGAAAAATTTTTTTTGTAAAAATTTTCATTAGAGAAAAAATTCTGTCGCTTTTCGACAAAAAGTATTCCGACAAAAAAATAATTGTGACGAAATTTTCGTCGTTTGCAACATTGAAATTTCATCGAAAATATGATCTCTTTTAGTATTGTGAAAAGTACATAAATAATTTCATCAAAAACGGGTCAGGTCGGATATGACCCACTTCAAAAACCAAGTCAGACCTACTTCAGAAATCAAGCGAGGTAAAATCTGATCCAGTTCTGAACTAGTTCAAAAAAAATTCAAACCAAGTTAGATCTTACTTAGACCAAATTAAAGCGAATCGAATCAAAATACCTGATCTATAAAAATCAAGTTGAGTCGAGTCGGCACAAAAACCTGACCATACAAATAACAGTATTGTTGACTAGTAACGGTATTCAGTCCATTCTTCTCATTAAAAATTTGTCCAACTTCATATCTTTCCTACTCAATTAGTCAAACGTAACAACCAGAATAGTATTACAGTGGCAATATTAGACCGATAGCTATGTTTTTCATTAATTATTCCATTCATACTTCAACAATATCATAGCTGTATTTTTCTTCAACTTATCCATAGAAGAAAAAATTCCACATTTATAAACTGATAAGAGGCTGTTGCAGCTGAACCATTAGTCTCGATCAGCTTATCTACGACTAGTAGAATAATTAATAAATTTATGAATTATATATAGAGAGAGAGATAGGATCATTTGACACCGGCAACAAATTTAAAATTTGACACCTCATCTGAGAGCTGTTAGATCAAAAAAGATCTATGGTGTCATATGCTTACAAATTAGAGTCATTGATTTTTTTTTATCTAATGGCTCTCAGATGAGATGTCAAACTTTAAATTTGACATTGGTGTCAAATGATCCTACCTCATATATATAAATATGGAAAATATTATACTTATTACTTTTTTTTTCTTACTACTTCTTACTACCAAATTTGTGTGAGTGTGTGTGGAAATTTAACATATAACCTAATACAAACAACTACCCAAAACTCTTACCATTAAACCAATCCTAGTGACTTGATTGGTCTAGAGGTGAGGGCTTTTGGTAATTTGTATTAGGTTATGTATTTAATTCTTTTAATTCTAGTGCAAAACTTAATAGTCTTACTCTCCATCTCGATCGTTGATTTTCGTCTATCTAACAGTTATTATTTTTTAAAATTAATAATTAATTAATTTATATAACTTAATAAACTATAACTGTTAAATGGACAGAAATCAATAGTTGAGATGGGAAATATGACTTCTAAGTCTTACACCAGAGACAAAAGATTACTTCCATGAAATTGTGTAGCAACGAGTGTTTTAAAAACTGAATCCATCTGATTGAACTAACACCACCTTTCTGGTCATTTATGACTAAATTGTGATTGAACTTTGAATAAGAGTTATATCAGTTCCCAGTCCAACCAATTTATTCGGCTAGTAATTGGCTAGTTTTTAAATCATTTGTATGTGGTATTTTCTAAAAACTTATTGGCCTCTAAATTTGGAAGGTTTGATTTCTAAATAACTTACGTAAACTCCATAGAACTAAGGCGGACATGATGCCACGACGGAGGGGATTTCCACAACCATGATTTTATGGATGTCGGCAACAAAAAAAGTTCCACGTGAATAACAGTACTTCCTAATTAATAATGGTCTTCTCATTACGTGCCCAAACAACCTCAATCTATGTTCTCTCATCTTCTCATCCACCGGTTGTACTCTTACCTTTCGTCGAATATCTTCATTTCTTATCATATTCATCCTCCTATAACCACACATCCACCTTAACATTCTCATCTCTGCTACTCCCATTAAATGCAAGAAATCATAATCATACAAAGAATGAAAGCATTAAATGTGAGAATTATAACCACACACATGTCGTTGCTGTACGTTTGTAAAGCTGCTGCAGAAATGATTTTACCTATAAATATATATATATATATGAAAATGCAAAAAAAAAAAAAAAAAAATTATCTGCAGTTTTGTTCAGTTTTTAGAAAAGAATGTGTTAAGAGTGTCTTAGTAATAAAGGCTCTAAAAATTTATACCAGATCGTGAGTTAAGTGTTGTCATCATCATTATACTTAAAAAATTTAAATATTTAATCAATATTTTAATGAGGTAGCTGCATTTTTCTTATTGAATTAGAGACATAATTGTTATGATAAGAAAAATATATAAAGTAAAAGTACAAATACGTTAAAACAATTTAAAAAAAATTATATTAAACGTGAAAGTCTATGGTAGAAGGTAATATTAGAATCAGACACTGCATCCTTAGTTTTTTTTTTTTTTTTTTAATAATATAAGGTACCCCCACGAATATGAAATTAAGCTTCGTTCTAATGTTGGTTGATCTTAACCACAAGGTACTTTTAGTAAGTTTCAAATTCCTCTATGCTATCATTGAAAAAAAAAATTAGGCTTTTTTTTTAAAAAATAAGGGCTTTAACCCTTCTTTTTACCAAAAGAAAAAAAAAACAAATATAAAAGTAAAGGGGAATGAAAGGAGAAACTCATCCCCTTCTATAGATACAAAATTCTATCACATCATTTTTTTTAAATTGGTGAGTCTCATATTTTTTTGTTTTTGCTCGAGGGTTATAAGTTTCTCCCATAACATGAGAAACTTATAATCCAAAAACAAAATATAAAATATAAAATATAAAATACTAATAAAGCTACTTCATGTCAATTACAAAATAATAAATGTAATGGGTAGTTATACTCAATTAACTCTGATTACATTCAACACCCTCTAATTTGAGAAATAATATCAAAACAGCACATAAATGAAAGTAGATATAATTCCTTTGATAAAGAAGAATATCCTAATATAGAAACATTAAAGTTTTTCGGCATGCACAACGAAAATAAGAAAGATTGTTTTCTCCTAGTGCTTCAGCTCGAACAGAAAGGAAAGGTTTTTCACTACGGTCAGCAATCCAGACTTTGAGCTTCGAGATATCTTGAGCAGTCTCATTCTCATGAAAGACTATATCTCAGCTTCGCACTAATTTCTTGTTGATTGGATCTCAAAGTTTAAATCTGAACTCACATCTCGACAAACTAAGGTAAATGCATTCTTTTGTCTTTGCGTCGAGTTTTGCCCATTCATTTTAAAGATTTGCACTAAAGATCAACATCCAAACACCTTTAGGTGATCATAGGCCGCTTTCCGACCTGTCCAAACTTCTTTAGGAATTTCTCCTTCAAGTGGCGATGATGGTGAGAGATTGATCAAATCAACAACAGTTCTGACGGCTTCTTCCCAAAATGATTTCGGCAATCCGGCATGGGATAACATGCTCTGGACCTTTTCTTCGATAGTCTGGTTCATCCTTTCAGCAACTCCATTCAGCTGTGGAGACTTTGCGGGCGTCTTCTCAAGTCGTATCTCGACCACTCTACATTAAGCATCAAATGGGTCGTAGTATTCACCATCATTCGAATACTTTTCTGGAAATAAAAGTACTTGATTACTTATCAAAAAGTATTTGAATCCTTACTGGACAGTAAGCATTCTAACGACTATAAACAGCTAGTTTTGATCCAACACTTATAAATACTCATTTATTACGCTTCAGATCATAAGAAGTTACTGTTTTATTGAATTTACAATCATTCTTGATTATTTTTCTTGAATCAAATACATTATCTACTCATTCTTCCATATCTTGATCATAAAACCTCTTTTAGCTCTTTTCTTATGATATCTATCAATACCTATAAGTTTCAACTTGTTAAATATGTACTTTAAGAGTACTTATTCATTTCTAAACATTCATCCACTGAATACTTGAGTTGAGGGTAGTGAAACCCTTGTATTTAAGAGGTTACCAAATTCCTAAGCAAATTTGATTGAAAGTTATAAGGTACCAAGAGCCCGATGTAAGAACCTGCACCGCTAAATTAGAAATTTAAATAATTGAATTATGACTTTAGGAAATAACACCATAATTGACTTTGGATAAATATAGAAAGATTAGAATAATTATCGAGAAGGTCAAATAAGGCTTAAATCGTTTTTCTGATAAAAAGTGCAGATATCGGTTCTGCTTCACAGTATAAATGTGTACCGGTGAAGTATTCCGAAAAATTATAATAAAAATAAAAATATTCCTAAAAAAATATCGAGGTCAAGGATATCAAGTTTAGGGTAAAAATAATAAGCAGCTATGTCAAAACTAATATCGGTTATGTATAAAATGTGTACCGGTGAAGTGTCTCAAAAAATTAATGTAAAAATATGATATCCTTAGAAAAATGTCTAGGTTAAGAATATAAAATTTTAGAGTTAAATGAAGAGCGAAACTAATTAAACTAATACTGTTAGTTTAAGTGAGTGCACCTATATATAGCTAAGGACACTAAACCCTAGGTCATTTTTCAAACCCCAATGTTGATCTTCATGGCTGCCATGTTGGGTCCTTCATTGTGCCATTGTCTTCCTTCCAAAAGCTTGTGACTTTCTCACAAATACCATCAAGTCTTCATCTTTCTCTATTCCTATGTCATAGAGAAATTATCAATCCTTTTTATGAGTTTTGTTGAAGAAAAATACTACTTGGACAGTTGAATTTCTGTTTTGGGGTAAGGGTAGAGCCACCATCTTTCTTCTTGGTTGAGAGCTATTTTCCACACTAGGGAGCTTCAAGGAACCAAACTTGAAGAGAAAGAACCAACCTTTTCTTGTGATTTTCGTTCACCATTTGGACAGTGGCTTGGAGCATCTTCAAAGCCCTCAAAGTTCCCTCATTTATCTATTTTTGAAAGCCCTAAGGTAACCTATCATCATTTCCTTTGTAAATTCATGTACAAAGCTTGTTTTGAGTCTTTTAAAAAGGGAAACTTTGATGATTCAAGTAAAAGGTTTTTAATTTAAGCGTAAAATGGTAGTTTGAACTTCTGTTTGTTGGTAAATCGAAGGTGAGAACCTTGAGAGGCCATTAGAACTCGAATTATACAGAAAATATGCATTTTCTCATTTCTTCACATGTGGTAATCGATTACCATGAAGGGTAATCGATTACCCCTTGTATGGTAATCGATTACTTAGTTCAATTGTGACAACAACGCACTAGTTTGGTAAAATCGCGATATCTTGAGCTACAGAGCTCCTAATTGAGTGAGGTTTGGACCTATGTGAAGCTAACACATAGGGCTACAACTTTGTAAAATTTCATAGCCATTGGATAAGTGGTTTTATCGTAGTGTTAGTTTGTAGTTGCAACTTGGTTGTTAAAAATTTAGTTTATAACAGTCACTTTGCAAAAAACATAATCGGAGTTATACAACTCCAAATGAGACATAAAATATGTCATTGGAAAGCTTGAGATGTCTAGTTTAACATAATAAAATTTTAAAATTTATGGTAAAGATAGTTTAGTGCTTAGGGGCTTTGGGAGGATTATGTAGTAAGCGAAATGAAAAAAAATAATGTTCCTTTTAATATGAAAAGATAGGATATGTGTATTGATAGTGTGAATGTTATGAAAATAGATCTATAACCTTGTTGGACACTATTATTACTTGTGACCCTTTGGACACCGAGTCGTTGAGGGAGGGTTTAGCTTGACAGGTAAGCTTTCGGTCCTCGGATTTATCCATTGTTTGTTCCACCAAACTCCATGGGAGGATGGTTTGATGTGCATGGTATGCTTTTTCTGAAAATGTTCATGCATTGATATTTATCTGATATATTTGGATATACGTATTGATGTAATGTATGGATGTGATGTTGATTACATACACGATAAGGCTGCGACCCTGGTGTGTAAGGCAATTAATATTTATCTTATATATATGGATATGCATGTTGATGTAATGCATGGATGTGATGTTGGGTAATTACACGATCAGGCAGAGACCCTGGTGTGTAAGGCATGAGGCAGCGACCCTGGTGTGTAAGGCATGAGGCAGCAACCCTCATGTTTTGGTAGGTTGCAGACGTGCGTAATGTCTGTCCTGTTCTCTGGCCAGTTGAACCGCACTTGCATACATCACATGATACATACTGAGATATATGATTATATGAAGATCAGATTATTTTACCATGATGATACTGCATTGTGCACTCATTTTATATATTGCAGTGTTTACTGTTATAAATGGCCCAGTATAGCCATTTTCCTTTGTCTTGTTATTAATTTGCTTTTTTATATACTTCCTACACTATTTTAGAACTTATACTATACCTGTAAGTGAGCTTAGGGTGGAGGATTCCTTGAGGATCCCTTGTCTTACTGAGATTTCTAACAGAAATCTCACCTCTTCTGTGGAACATTTTTCAGGAGATGACGTTCATGAGACGGACACTGATAGAGGCAAGAGGCCAGCATAGAGATTTGTCATGAGTCACGCATATTATGATTATTTATACTGTCATGATAAGACTTTATTATGACTAGATTTGATGGATTATGTTGATATTTGTGGTGAGCATGGGGGTTGTATATGCCACTATTGAATAATCTGTTTATTTGTTGACTTGAGTATTTATATTGTAGCACCATGAGTTATGGATGCATTATAATTATTATTTATGAGTACAAGGTATTTTAGATTTATTTTAGTGTTGCAATTACATAAGGATTGTTATTAAAAGAAAAAGTTAATCCACCATGAGGATTAACCTTGTTTACTTATATAAAAGAGTATATTGTTTCCGCGATTAATTATTGCAAGCTGCGCTTTAAATATCATTCGCATGTTAATACACCGGCTGCAGACGGGGTGATACTCCCGAAGTTTTGAAAGATTGGAGTGGTTTATCAAGAACCCTTGAAGCTTGATAGTTAGTGAAAAAGGTTGATCGATCGGCTTCAATCTGGACGTGGGTCACAATGGTGGTGACAAACCAAGATACATCTACTTTGCAATTTCTCTAACCTTGAACTCTTTATATTTGACTTGAAATTACATTATTAGATTGTGTTTGTCTACTCGCTAGCTCATATTTATTGCCCACACACTAGTACTTTCACCTAGAATTATTTGTGTTAAATCAATTGATTGAAAAACTATTGTTCAAAATATCAAATGAGATTGTTTGCGAAAAGATTTTGCAAAACTCAATTCACCCCCCTCTTGAGTATTGAAGCCACTTGTCTAACAGTCCATAGTCAACTTTCCATCAGGAGCCGAGTTACTCAAAATCACTAATAAAGTATCTCAACTTTATGGCATCGAACTCAAAAGTAACAAAGTCTGCATCTCGTCATCTATTTTCATCTCAGCTTTAGACAACTAATTCACTATACCTTTGTAGGTGTTGAGGTGTTTGATCATACTCATGTCGTCCTAGTATTCGAGCTGCACAAGTCGGCGAACCAGGTGTGCTTTGTTCCTGGGAGTCTTCTTCTGAATCATAGACTCCAGCTTCGTCCACGACTGTACGTATTCATGAACTCGAACACATGTTCAAAGAGGCTTTTGTCTATGTATTTCCTGATCATGGCGACGACCTTTCGATTCAGGATTTCCCACTCTTCTCGATTTTGCCTTTAAGCATCTCTTCAAGGACGATGGGCTCATACATGTCCTTGCAGTACAGATAGCATTCCATCATAGGTCTCCAATAAGTGAAATTGTCAACCGTCAATTTAAACATGTCTCCGTCGTAGGCAGCACTGGTCTCCATCTCGTCTCCTCAGAACCTTTCGAACTCGAGTTTTGATATCACTGTTGGGCTCACGCAACGAAAATAAGAAAGAATGCAGAAGAGAGAGTTTTTTGAGAGATTTAGAAAAAGATTTTTTAGAGATCCTCGAGAGATTTTGTGATAATACCTCTAGAGAAAAATTTGAGTGTGACCTCTTTAGAAAAATTTGAATACTAGCATTGTTACTTATGCTTAATTGTACCTCTGGTAAAAGACTAGAAAAATTTGACTCTTTGTAATCTTTCTTTTGACATAATAAAAAAATTTATGGACTAGTGTCCCGTGATTTTTACTTTTCCACATTTGAAAAAGTTTTCCACGTTAAAATTTGATTATATTCTTCTTTATCTCTCTTCTATGCATTCCTTCTTATTTCCAATGCGCAGGCCAACCAAAAAGTACCAGGTATAATAAACGCTCAAATGTTAGTATCATTTATTTCTAATTTTAAATAACAGGTCGAAACTCCTAAACATTGAAGAAGATGGCTATGCTTCAGTACTCAGAACTATCGCTGCCTTTTCATTTGAAAGGAGTGGGGGGAAATGTGTGAACGCATTGAAAAGTTTTCGAGTGATGCAGTAGACATGCTTTGCATTAATGTCAACAATCCTCTCCAACTATCAGCACAAATACCTCACTAGTCTTTTGTATTTTTTGTTTTTCCAAAAAAATTTAACACTAACTAGACCCACCCAAAATTTACTCTTCTAGGGCTCGACAAATGGAAATAATTCTGAGAGCTGAAATATGATTGTTATTGTTGAACACGTCATAATGGATGAAATTAAATTAAATAATATTGTTTAAAATAAAATAAAATTGTCATACTATTTTTTTGATATTTTATAATAAAACGAACTAAAATTTCTATTTAATTATTTCAGAAAGAAATAAAAAGATTAAACATTAATAAATAATAGTTTGTTTCTTCTCATTCCATCTAATAAGAGAGGAAATTGTCCACCAAAAAAAAAGAGAAAAATTAAATATATTAACTGAAATATAGTATATCACATTCCATTCCATCATATATTAAATAATTCAAACAATCATTACCAAAAAATAAACTCAAACAATAACAAGTCCATTACATTCCATTTCCAATTCTTTTTATCAATCCAAAAGCATCACAACAATTCAAAATGAGAGGGAACCGGGGGGGGGGGGGGGGGCTAACAAAGAATTTACGACAGGTCAAAATATCAAATTACCACATGTAATACATGAATACCAAAATCAACTAATTGGATTAGATTTATCATATATGTTTTAATAATCAGTATTTTAGGTGTGATGATGTAAAGCAATATTTTAAAACTCGACTCAGTCATCGACTTGGTCAAGATATGGTCATTGAGCAACCGGTGGATCACTGACTTAACCGGTTTAATTAAATTTATATTATTATATAATAAACATATTATAAGGTGCATTTTAACCAACAATTGAGGACAACCCACTTGTAAGTGATAACACTACTCACTCCCTTGAGCTGAGTTCGATTCCCAATGGCCAACTCGAACCAATGAGAGCACCGGGTCACTAAAACCCGGGTCGACCCAGCCGGTTCGATAAAACACTAATGTAAAGACCTCCCATAAATCAGGATAGATCATAGTCCCATGTCAGTGACAGTATCACAACATGATTTTATAACGCATTAAAGTTTCGTCAAGAAAACTTAGCACAAGAAAGATAGCTGATACTCTAACTAAAAGAAGAAAATGAAATAACACAAGTCACAAGTCACAAGGTATCGAGTACATTGCAAAACAGAATGTCACTCGTCATCCTTGTATGGGTACTCTTCCGGAACTTGCTTGAGAAGTTTCACTTGCAACTCAAACACATCATCGCCGTGGAGCATATCTCGGACCCATGAGACCTCAGTTTTCATTGACACCTGAATATGGATGTACAGGAACCATGATGACAAAGAAAAGGATGCAGCAGATTGCATATGATACAGAGAACAAATTTTAAGCTTCATCAGGACACCCAAAATAACCTGACATATAGAAGGACACTGCACATTGCATGTCATGCTTCATTTTCCGCCAAGACAACCAAAAAGTTGTTTCCCAATTAAATTAGATGGACTTGGTGATGGATTTTACAAGGGTCTAGACAAGCTAAAGAGGTCCAGCATATGGAACTTTCTCAAGGTAAATGTTAACTTCCTCTTTGTCTCTACAAAGTCGGTGAGAGTCCAGAGGATACTGAAAGATTTATAGACATGCGAAATGCCAACTCAAAAAGCTAGATGTTGATAGCAATTTTGTTGCCTTCCATATACCACGCAACCATATGAGTAATATTTTTTATCTTAGTTAATATGCAATTGCAATGCCTCACATGCCAAAAGCAAACGGCTGTACCAATCCAGAATAATATTGTCTTTGTTTGCTAATTGTGAAAATGAAAAGACAAAACTGATAGAATAAATAAACGGAAGTTCTACAAAGAAGGAATAATTTGTGAATAAAGGTAAAATATAGGGAAAAAAACTTACCATCTCTAAAGCTCCTCTAATGACTCCACTTAAGATGTTGCAATAGTACAGACCTTGATAGGTATCAGGAAGTTCAACGAAGTCTACCAAGGGATTATCCTCCAAAACAATACTGCAAGATGTCCCATCAGCATCCCAATTAATCACAGAAGCAGTAACACCAAGGAACATTTTAAAACCAACCTGTATAAAAGCATTATTAAGGTTCATAAAAATAAAAACTTTCATTTTCATTAAATAAGAAAAGTTCATATTATATGATGAAAGCACGGGGAATTTTTTTTTTAATATGAACCAAAAGTCATAATATATAAAACTTACAGAACACATCCACTTAAGTCCTCACATAGATGTGCAGGTGTCGTACATGTATTGTGTGACCCAGAGACCACCTATTAACTTCAAAATTGAAACTGCAGGCTACATTTTTTCGTACTTAAGAAACTGACTAACTTACCCTATAAATCATTAATATTTTAGTCTGAGTACTGCACAAACCTTCAAAACTTCAAATAATAAACTCAGCAACCCAACTCAAAGAAAACCATTAATATAACCATGATCCCATTAATGATTAATCGTCAAAAATCTTGGAGGAAAGCATGACAAAACGAAAGAACTATGAAACAAATAAAGTAGACAGTAAGATATAAATCAATGGCATATATGAACATGCAGAACTTCTCCATTGGTTTAAGGAAAATGAAGATTGTTACAAACACGTATTACTATGCTAAGGTTCAGTTATATTAGTTTTGTATTGAGACAAGAAAAGGAAGATAAATGAATGTGAATCAAACTAATAAATGATAAGATGTAGTGAGATACTGAGAGTAATCTCTGAACTGAAGTGAATGTATTATTCATCTCGATAAGTTCTGGGTTCAGTTTACATATTTATAGTTAGTTAAAACAGTTGGGGATAACTGTCTTCACTGAATTTCAACAGAATCCTAGGGTAGTTACAAGTATGTTAAAGGAGATTCAACAGCCGAACTGACTACAAGATACAACACGTGTAACATATCTCTTACAGCAACCCCCCCCCCCCCCCCCCTTCTCTCTCTCTCTTTCAAACTCAAGGTGGTCGCACTAACTGAAAGGAATCAAACACCTTTGAGTTTGTCCCTTAGACAGTAAAACCGGAGCTTAGATAGAGACTTAGTTAAAACATCAGCTATTTGATCTCAAGTGGGAACACGAGCAACAATTAAGCTCTTGTTGATGATTTTATCCCAAAAAAAAGGGATGTCAAGCTCCATATGATTGGTATGTGTATGAAGAACCAGATTATGCATTACAAACACTACTCAAGTTATCACAGCAGATAAGAGGAGTAGTAACTGGAATGTGAAGCTCAGAGAGTAAGGTCCAGTGGAAGCTAAACTTCGGTACTCAGCTTCTGGTGTTGGAACCAGCAACCAACCATTTGTGAACTCATTCGGCCATAGCAACTATTTAAAGAAGTTCAATTTGGGGGGATCGTGCAAATGACACTTATTTATGATAACCAGGATGCATTACATATTGTCTCCAATAGTCCAATCCTGTTTTCCATGGACCAAACACATTGAGATAGATTGTCACTTTAGACTTTACTGCAAAAATGATCCAATCTAGAGACATTTCAATTAGTTTTGTCAATGCAAATGCTTATTTGGCAAATGTTTTCATCAAATCTTCAGTGGATCCTTAGATGAATTATCTTTATAACAAGCTTGACAAAAGTCACAAAACGAATATGACCTATACGTCTTAGCTTGAGTGGGAGTGTCAAATATAGCTTGAGGGGGAGTGTCAAATATTATTATGTCCGGATCCAATAAAAGTTATAGGGAAAAACACTTCTCATGTTGCATGAGAAGTGTTTTCTCGTGTTGTGATCCTTTAATTTGCATGCAAAGCTTTTTTTTCTATTTTTAATAAGTGTGGGGCTCACCACTAGTTGAGTCACAACACGAGAATTCAAATTTTCATACAACATGAGAAAATCAAAGCCCTAAAAATATGTTTATTGGGAAAATTGTGACTATGTATATCTTATTTTCATTATATAAATATTGAGTTCGTAGTGTAATTGAGATGCGCAGTTTTCAGCATATGTTTCTCTTCTCTCTCTCTCTCTCTCAATAAGGATAAATTTCTAGACTTTTGTTCCCTCCATGTAATGAAATCAAGTAACTAGAATACCTTGGCTATTGCTTCAGCAGTCTCTTTGAAGTCGACGCATGTCGAGATATTAGATTTAGCTAAAAATTCATCAACCAAACGGATTCCAATATTATAGCCCCTGAAAACAAACCAAACATTTAATAAAATTAAATTAAATCCTGTCAGATACCACAACAATAATGTAAATTCGATCAGATAGAAAAATGAAATTTAATTGCTTGAGAATAGAAAACTAAAACAAAAAAGATACTGAATATAGTAAATTTAAAATTGGCAATGCAAAAGAGATTCTCAATTGCACATTTGATCGAGCTGCTTGTTAACCTCCTCAACCTCTTCCAGATCCGTCATCAACTGGCGCACAATTGCACCATACGTCAAAGTAAATAGCTCCGCGTTCTGCGCAATATCGTCGAAGCAAATAATTCAGTACTAGAAACTGCAAATTACGAAGCAATTGCAAATTCAAAGAGATACGATATATATAAACGAAGATTCGATGAAATTCAAAGCTGTATTTGGTTGCAGGATATTCAAAACATGAAGGAGAAGTTGACACTTCAAGAAATTATTTAAAAAAAAAAAAAAAACATAAAATCAACCGAATAAGGAGTCCATCTCACGGTTATCAACACAGAGAAAAGAGAAGGGGAAAAATGGTAAATAATATTTTCCATCACCGGTATTATTGTTTCTTTTTTTCTTCCATGATTTTCTCGGAGTCCAAACAGAGCTTAAATTGGTTACCATGCGTTCGGTACTAGCGAATATCGCGTCGCCGGATCGAGGAGCAACGGGAGGCATTGAAGGACCTCAATGAGAGTGCGATCTGCGCTGCACTGAGCGAACTTGCTTCCTAAGTTTCTAGAAGGTTTGGTGTTACTTCAACTTCCACGTGTTCTTCCACTACCTGGACCGGGCCGTTACCTAACCTGTGTATATACATATACTTTGAATTAGCCCAAATGTATCAAACCTGGTAATAAGGGCTCCTCTGTCTACAATATGAGTCTAATAGTACCCCAATTGGATTAAAAAATAAGGAAAAAACCATTACATGTGATAATTTTTTTTTTCTACACATCATTCGATAACTGTGTCACTTTTTTCTTTTCTTTTCTTTTTATTTTTCAGATGGTGGAGTCCACAAATTTGTCTCTATAACATGAGATAACTTATCTCCTTTGACAAGAGATTAATAAAACCCAAAAAATAATACTAGAAAATTTAACATTATAGTCACATACCTTACATTAACTACCCGGTAAGCTAATTTAGTGGGCTAATCACTTATATTAAATGAGAGGATTATTTTACTATGAGAATAAGAATAGTTAAAAACAAAAATCACGTTTACTTTTTTAAGTAGTTATATGACTTTTTTAAACAATTTTTAATCTTAAACATTTAGATGAGATTAGATAATTAAGACACTTCACATCTTTCGTAATAAATTAGTACACACGCCAATGAATTTCAAATATATTTGAAAAATTAGTTTTTAACCATTGGTTAATGGCAGAAAGAATTAGTAGCTAAATTGGTTGAACAATTATTTACAAAAAAGAAAAAATAGTTTGACAATTTAGTAATTTCAATTGTGTGGGGTATGCAAGGATTTTTTTTTATGCAGTACAGTTATTTTCCATACATAAAACATTAAAAAAAATGTGGCTATAATGACCCTAACTGGTAAATCTTAATTAGAGATTTAATTTAAGGATTTAAATACCATAATTAGATTCAGAGCTCGATTTTGAGTATTTTGACTGTAATCATGACTAGGTTATGAACAGTGCGTTCTGTCGGATAATTTGCAATATTGTGAATTAACCGGTAGAGCTTAAATGAGCAAAATGATGTTAGAGACATAATTTGACAATTTTGACGCCAAATATGAGTTTAGAACAAAAAATTGTATATTCTGACATTTTCCGTGAAAATCACGTGAATAGTGTTTTCTACCGGGTATTTTATACTGTTGTTTAAGCAACTGGTAGAATCCAGAAGCAAATAATTGATGAAATAAGATTAAGAAAGTCCAATATATGTCAAGCAAGTCAAAATAGGCCCAAGAATGATAAGTTTATAAGTTTTAAGTTTCGTAAGTAAACGAAGTACAGTTAGTGATTCACAGTGCATTTCGTCAAAAACGGTGCAGAAACCATACTGTAAATTATGAATATTGTTCCTTAGGAAATAAAAGATTAATGTAAATGTGTTCAGAAAAATAATAAAAATATGTTCGTAGCTTTAAGTTAGTTCCGGGTCAGTTTAAGTTAAAATACGCGATAGAAAAACAACCGGGTAAAAAGGCCACATTTGCTTAAAACCCTTAAGTGGCTTAAGTTAGCACTATTCACATCAGTTTCCCTTTCTTCTCTCTCTCAAAAACCCGAGCTTCATCAATGGGGGGCTAGGTTTTGGTTGTTTTGTTTTTCTTTGATTTCTCCTTAAATGCTCAACCAAATCCTTAGGTCCATTACACAAAATTCATAGAAAATCACCCAAGGAATCCATTCCACCCCTCTATTTGGGCTGATTTCGCTTGTGGAGGAAGTTCGTCCTCACCCCCTTTTCGTTTTACTATTCATCCAAGAAGAAAAAGTGGAGTTTTGATGGAGTTTGGGTTGGAGGTTGCTCTCTAGGCTTCTGTACATGTGATTAGAGGTAAGGGATCTCTATTTCTATAGTTTTATTTTGGTGATTTAAGTCTTGGAAAATTATGAGCATGTTGGTGGGAAATAAATATAGTTTAAAATTGAATTGATGATAGATTATTAGTGTGTTAAATATTGGAATGTGAAATAAGCTTGTGAACATGTATAAAATTGGAAAAAAAAATCCCATGGGGAAATGCCCTTTATGTTTCGGCCATCATAGATAATGGGGAGGATGTTGTGCAAAAATTTTATTGTATGTTTTGGGAAGATTAATATGTTAGAGGAAGTGGAAAATTGATGAGTTAGCTAAGAATGCAAAAGTGGGGGAAAATCTTATGAAATATGCCCTTATGAGTTCGGCCATGACGGGCTTTGGAGGGGTGTTTATGTTCAAAAAAAATTAGTTGAATACCTTGTGACAATATACCTATATAGGCTTAGGTATATGTGAGTTATTTTGTAAGTGAAGAGAATAGATGAAAAAGAAAGAAACCCTTGGCTTCTCCTTTATGGATTTCGGCCTTATAGGGTAAATTAAGGATGATTAGATTATGTTTTATTTTGTTAAGGTGTTGAGTTCTCAACACATGAAATTAATAAGATTATGAAGTGAAATGGTTTAAAAAGAAATTAGGGAAAAATATCTTGATTTCCTAAGTGTAGATCCACGGCCTTTTAAAGAAAATGGCATGAATTATGTGGAAAATGCTCCAGTGAACATTTGATTAAATTAAAGAACGCTAAGGAGTATAAAATGGTCTAGACTTGTGTATTGGCATAGGATTGGCAAAAATGTAAAGAAACAAAAATAAGCGATAGAATGTATGACTTATGTAAAATTTAGACATGATAGCATTTTATTGATTTGTATTTTGGATTCTTTCTCTAGATGTGCCTAGGGACTGAAAAGGGTTTGAATCCTGTTGAAGCGGTATAAGTAACTTGTGCCACAAGTAAGCGAATTTGAAAAGCTTCAAGAGGTAAGCTCTATGTTTAAGGAGTCTTTTCCTGCTTGAGTGCTCCACCATGGTTAATGAACTATGGTTGGACTTTATGACTGTTATTTTGATACTCTGTATAGATACATTCATATAGAGTTATTTGATAACATGATATGACTTGTTCTGATATGATTTATGTATTGATGTATGGTACACTGATGTCTTCTTGGGATTCCCCTGAGATTGACGATGTACACCTCTGACATGTTCTGGTTCCGCTTGGGGTCCTCCCTTGGGAACACGTGCGTTGAATTTCGCTTGGGGTCCTCCCTTGGGAATGACGGCGCACGCCTCTGATATGATATGGATATATGTTTTGTTCTGTTATGATATCTGTTATATGTGCATTGTATACTCTGTATCTGACTTTCATGCAGGAGTGAGCCAAGGGTATGGAGAATTCTCTATAAACCTGGAGCTTATTGAGATTTGTAATCTCACCCCTCTTTGGGGACATATTTCAGGTGCCCAGATTCCCGGTGAGTCTTCACTAGGCAGGGACGCGACCCGTGGTTGAGGCATTGGGACGGATCAATTTTTGAGTAGCTGTAGGCTACTAACCTTTTGGAGTGCATTTATGTTATTTAGTATTTCTGCCTTTGATGGATCATGATCTTGGATCCCTTACTTTGTATATGTCTTGTACATGTCTGTTAGTTTGATGCAAGTACATTTGTGTATTCAGGCATGTGGATATGACTATGTAGTATTCAGTTATGTTTTACGTGTTGGATTGCATGCTGTTAGATTAGTGGCACGGAGCCAAACTATGCATGTGCCTATGGATGGGTTTATGATTATATTTGAATGTCTGGTACTTGTGAATGTATATGCTGTAAAATATGTCTATCAGGAACTCTTGTGAGTGGGATTGGAAAATCCCCAGTTGTCCAAATTATAGAGGTTACTCTGTCCGATTTTCGTCTCCGCCGAGTAAGAATTAAAATATAAAAAGAAAAAGTTAGCTCGTATTTTCCTAAGTTAAGTCTTCTGCTGTTTTTGTTTGTATCATATGTATGTTAATTGAACCGGCTCGAGACGGGAATGTTACATTTATGTTATCAGAGCAGTTTCGCTAGGAAAGCCTGTGATATATTGCATAAGTTGTTCGGGTTATGATATTCTTGAGTTTTTCTTGGAGTACTATGATATGCATGTCTGATCACTGAGTGTGAGCGTAGCTAACTCATTCCTTTGTGTAAAATGTGCAGAATTATGGTTCGTCCAAGAAGGACTCCTGATCCTCCTATTGACCCGACAGATCCTATTTTAGCAGATTTGGCTAGGCTCCGAGTAAATCATCGGGGAGGTACTTCGCAGCCGGATCCAATGATAACGGCCTTGACTGCAATGCAACAAAATATGGTTGCAGCTAGGCAGCGAGAGCCGGAAGTAATGATGAAAGCAAATCAATACATGTTAGAGGCCAATAGATTGGCTAATCAAGATATGATGGCAGCAAGCAGATTGGAAAATGTTGAAATGATGAGATTACTATTAGCTGAGGTGAGGGCTAGTGGGCAAGGTTCACAGTCACAGCCTTTGCAACAACCAGAACAGCCTGCTCCTCCTCCTTCTCCTCCCATTGTAGTGGAGGGTGAAGGAAATAATGATATAAATGAAGAATCCAGTCACAGGGGTGGTGTGGCACTGCTAGCCACTAATAGAGAGCAGAGAGAAAGAATGCTAAATGCATTCCGGAAACATGCACCACCACATTACAAAGGCGGCATTGATCCTATTGCTGTGATTCAGTGGTTGGAAGAATTGGATCGCATTTTTACTGTTATGGAGTGTGATGACCAGCAGAAATTATTGTATGTCTCCTATATGCTGCAGAGTGATGCAGTCGACTGGTGGAGAAATACTCGTCAACCCTTGGAATGTCGGGGTTATGCTATTACCTGGCCATTATTTGAAAGGCAATTCTTACTGAGGTATTTTTCGGGGGAAGCACGGATAAAGAAGAATGATGAATTTGAAGAACTAAAGTAGGGTCAGATGTCTATTGATGAATATCAGAATAAATTTAATAAGCTGGCAAAATACTCTCACTTCCAGAGAGCTCCACCTACTGAGGATGACTTGGTGTTTAAATTTTAAAGAGGACTACATGACAATATTTCTGAAAAACTTGCAGGGCACTCTTTTGATACTTTTGAGGCACTTATTAAGAAATGTAAAAACATTCAAGAATACTATAGAAAGAAGCACAAGGACCAAGTTGCTCCTAATTCCGGTCCTAAAAACACTTCTGGGAATTCTAAAGGAAAGGGTTTACAGGTTAAATAGTCTGATGGCAAGTTCAAGAAGATGGGAAATTCAAAGCCTGGAAATTTTAAATCTGCTCCTCAATGCTCTACATGTGGAAAAGCTCATTCTGGGATTTGCAGGAGAGAACAAAGACTCTGTTACAGGTGTGGCCAAGCAGGGCATTTTATCAAGGACTGCCCCTTTAATGGGGGACAAGTTTCTACTATTCAGGCTACTCCGGCTCCTATTGTGGTTGAGGAACCATCTCTACCTATCCCACTTCCAGTTGCCCGAGTATATGCAGTGACCCATCAAGAGGTTGAGAGATCAGCTAGTTTGGTACGAGGTATGATTTCTATTCATGATGAAATGCTTAGTGTTTTGTTTGATTCTGGTGCCACACACTCTTTTGTAGCTGATTATGTAGCAAAAGCATTTGATCTGCGTGTGACAAAAATGAGAACTCCTATGCGTATTGTTACGGCTGTTGTAAGTGTTTTTGATGAAAAAGATATTTGTGAAAATGTGAAATTCAAGTATGAAGGCAGGAATATTTTGCCGATTTTATCGTCTTACATCTTGCCTCTGTGAATTTAATTCTGGGGATGGATTGGTTGTCTAAGTACTGTGTAAAGATTGACTGCTGCAGTAAAACCATTTCTGTCTCGTCAAATGATGAAGAGAGGGAGTCTCCTTATTTATCTGTTCTTCGGGTTGTAAAGGCCTTGAAGGAGGGAGATTACGGGTTTATTCTGTTGAGGGGACTGGTTAGTGTCAATAAGGAACCAATTTCTAATATCCCTATTGTCTTCGAGTTTGAGGATGTATTTCCGGATGAAATCCCACACTTTCCTCCAGAGAGGGAAATTGAATTTGCAATAGACTTGTTGCCTGGCGTGGGGCCTATCTCTCTTGCCCCATACCGGATGTCACTTCTGGAATTATCTGAATTGAAGAAGCAGATTGAAGACCTGTCTAGTAAGAATTTTATCAGGCCGAGTGTGTCTCCGTGGGGAGCACCGGTAATCTTTGTTAAGAAGAAGGATGGGTCCATGAGATTATGTATGGATTATCGGCAGTTGAATAAGGTTACTGTAAAAAATAAGTATCCTTTGTCGCGTATAGATGATTTGTTGGATCAGTTGCGTGGTGCGACTGTATTTTCTAAGATTGATCTCCGGTCTGGGTATCATCAGATCCGGGTAAAGCCGGGTGACGTTCCAAAGACAACTTTCAGGTCCCGATATGAGCATTATGAGTATCTGGTTATTCCTTTTGGGCTTACAAATACACCAGCCGTTTTCATGGGTTATATGAATCGGATCTTTAAAGCCTATCTGGATCAGTTTGTGGTTGTCTTTATTGATGACATACTGATATATTCAAAGAGTAAAGAAGAGCATTCTGAGCATCTAAAGGTTGTTTTTGCAGATTCTGAGAGAGCATCAGTTGTATGCCAAACTATCAAAGTGTGAATTTTGGTGAGATACAATTTCTGGGCCATGTCATCTCATCTGAAGGAGTGGCAGTACAAGATTGAAGCAGTGTTCTGGGAACGTCCTAAAAATATTACAGAGATCAGGAGTTTTCTTGGTTTGGCTGGGTATTATAGGCGTTTTATTGAGAGATTCTCACGGATGGTACTACCTTTGACACGGTTAACCCGTAAAGGGAACCCATTTGTGTGGACCCAAGAATGTGAAGTGAGCTTTCAAGAGTTAAAAAGGAAGTTGACTACAGCTCCGGTATTGATATTGCCGGATCCTACCAGTAAATTTGTGATGTATTGTGATGCTTCTAAGTTTAGGTTAGGCTGTGTTTTAATGCAGTTTCGTCAGGTGGTCGCTTATCCTTCTCGATAGTTAAAACCGCATGAGGAGAACTATCCGACCCACGATCTTGAGTTGGCAGCCGTAGTGTTCGCATTGAAAATCTGGCGACACTTTCTATACGGGGCTGATTTCATTGTCTACAGTGACCACAAAAGTTTGAAATACCTGTTTGACCAGAAAGAGCTGAATATGAGGCAACACTGATGGGTGGAATTTCTGAAGGATTATGATTTTGAATTGCAATATCACCTTGGTAAAGCCAATCTAGTAGCAGATGCTTTAAGCAAAAAAGGCGCTTGGTATGGCCAATTTGATGATTTCTGAGTATAATTTGATTGAGAAATTCAGGGATCTCCGCATTCCTGTGAATACAGAATATAGTTCGCATTTATTGACTACTACGGTAGTCCAGAACTCAATAGTTGAGCGGATCAAAGAAGCTCAATTGCTTGATGAAGAGATTCAGTCTATGAAAGAACAAGACTTTGTGTCCACAGATAGGTTCAGTCTTAATTTTACAAAGATCGGATCATTGTTCCGAAGGGTCAGATGGTAGATGAGGTATTGGCTGAGGGCCATATGGGTAAGTACACTATCCATCCTGGTGCTACCAAGATGTACCAAGACTTGAAACGAAATTTTTGGTGGTCGGGAATGAAGAAAGATATTGCTCTGTTTGTGAGTAAGTGTTTGACATGTCAGAAAGTTAAGATTGAGCATCAGAGACCTTCTAGATTACTGCAGCCCTTGGATATTCCGGAATGGAAATGAGTCAGTATTTCTATGGATTTCGTAGTAGCATTACCGAGAACTCAGGCTGGTTTTGATTTTATATGGGTAGTTGTTGACAGATTGACAAAGTCTGCACATTTCATACCAGTCAAAACGAGTTTCTCTTCAAAGCAGTTGGCTAGGTTATATGTAAGGGAGATTGTGAAAGTTCATGGTGTTCCTGAATGTATCATTAGTGATCGGGACCCTAAATTTACTTCTCGACTTTGGGATGCAGTGCAACAGGCATTCGGTACGCAGCTGAGGCTGAGTACGGCTTATCATCCCAGACTGATGGTCAGACTGAAAGAACTATTCAGACCCTGGAGGATATGTTGAGGGCTTGTGCCTTAGAGCAAGGAAATGCATGGGACAAGTATCTTCCTCTGGTGGAATTTTCTTACAATAATAGTTATCATGCCAGTTTGGGCATGGCTCCCTATGAAGCTTTGTATGGCCGTAGGTGCAGGGCGCCTACTTGTTGGTCAGAAATTGGTGAGAGACAGTTATTTGGGCCTGATATGGTCCAAGAGACTACCGATCAAACTATGATGATTAAGGATCGATTGAAGAAAGCACAGAGCCGTCAAAAGAGTTATTATGATGCAAAGCATCGACCCCTTGAATTTTCTGAAAAGGATCATGTGTTTATCCGTTTGTCTCCGACTACGGGTGTTGGGCGTGCTCTAGGAGTGAGGAAGTTGAGTCCTAGGTTCATTGGGCCCTACCAAATTATAAAGAGGGTCGGACCTGTGGCATACCAGCTTGCCTTACCTCCACATCTGTCAAATTTGCATAGTATTTTTCACATCAGTCAGCTTCGCAAATACGTACCTGATGCGTCCCACATTGTTCAGCGGGACGATATTGAAGTAAGGAAAGACTTGAAGTTTGTTGTGGGACCTTTGAAGGTTCTAGCTCGTGATGAAAAAGTGTTGAGAAACAGGACTATTCCTATGATCAAGGTGCTATGGGAAGGATTGACTCCTGAGGGCGCTACTTGGGAGCGAGAGAATGAAATTCTCCAGTAGTATCCTGAGTTTGACGTCAGGTATGTCTTGTATTTCATGTGTGATTTTGTGGGCAAAATCCTTAAAAGGTGGGGTGAATATAATGACCCTAAATGGTAAATCTTAATTAGAGATTTAATTTAAGGATTTAAATGCCATAATTGGATTCAGAGTGTGATTTCGAGTATTTTGACTGTAATCATGACTAGGTTATGAACAGTGCGTTTTGCCGGGTGATCTGCATTCTTGTTAATTAACCGATAGAGCTAAAATGAGTAAAGTGATTTTAAAGACATAATTTGACAATTCTGACGCCAAATATGAGTTCAGAACGAAAAATTATATAGTTTGGCACTTTCCGTGAAAATCACGTGAATAGTGTTTTCTACCGGGTATTTTGTACTGCTGTTAAGCAACCGGTAGAGTCCAGAAACAAATAATTGATGAAATAAGAATAAGAAAGTCCAATATATGCCATACAAGTCAAAATAGGCCCAATAATGATAAGTTCATAAGTTTTAAGTTCCGTAAGTAAACGAAGTACAATTAGTGATTCACAGTGCATTTCGTCAAAAACGGTGCAGAAACCATACTGTGAATTATGAATATTGTTCCTTAGGAAATAAAAATTAATGTAAATGTGTTCAGAAAAATAAAAATATGTTCGTAGCTTTAAGTTAGTTCCGGGTCAGTTTAAGTAAAAATACGCGATAGAAAAACTACCGGTTGAAAAAGCCACATGTGCATATAACTTAAGTTCCTTCCAAATGTTACTATTCATATCAGCTCACATTCCCTCTCTCTCCTCAAGGCCGAGCTTCTCCTCCATGGAAGGCTAGGTTTTCAAGTTTTCTTTCTCCTTTGATTTCTCCCTCCACACTCAACCAAATCCTTAAGTCCATACATAAAATTCATAGGAAATCACCCAAGGAATCCATTTCACCTCTCTATTTGGGTTGAGCCTCTCCTCAAGGCCGAGCCTCTCCTCCATGGAAGGCTAGGTTTTCAAGTTTTCTTTTTCCTTTGATTTCTCCCTCCACACTCAACCAAATCCTTAAGTCCATACATGAAATCCATAGGAAATCATCCAAGGAATCCATTTCACCCCTCTATTTGGGCTGATTTCGCTTGTGGAGGAAGTTCTTCCTCACCCCCTTTTCGTTTTACTATTCATCCAAGAAGAAAAAGTGGAGTTTTAATGGAGTTTGGCTTGGAGGTTGCTCTCTAGGCTTTGTACATGTGATTAGAGGTAAGGGACCTCTATTTCTATAGTTTTATTTTGGTGATTTAAGTCTTGAAAAATTATGAGCATGTTGGTGGGAAATAAATATAGTTTAAAATTGAATTGATGATAGATTTTTGGTGTGTTAAATATTGGAATGTGAAATAAGCTTGTGAACATGTATAAAATTGGAAAAAAAATCCCATGGTGAAATGCCCTTTAGGTTTCGGCCATCATAGATAATGGGGAGGATGTTGTGCAAAAATTTTTATTGTATGTTTTGGGAAGATTAATATGTTATAGGAAGTGGAAAATTGATGAGTTAGCTAAGAATGCAAAAGTGGGGAAAAATCTTATGAAATATGCCCTTATGAGTTCGGCCATGATGGGCTTTGGAGGGGTGTTTATGTTCAAAAAAATTAGTTGAATACCTTGTGACAATATACCTATATAGGCTTAGGTATATCTGAGTTATTTTGTATGTGAAGAAAATAGATGAAAAAGAAAGAAACCCTTGGCTTCTCCTTTATGGATTTCGGCCCTATAGGGTAAATTAAGGATGATTAGATTATGTTTTATTATGTTAAGGTGTTGAGTTTTCAATACATGAAATTAATTAGATTATGAAGTGAAATGGTTTAAAAAAGAAATTATGGAAAAATATCTTGATTTCCTAAGTGTAGGTCCACGACTTTTTAAAGAAAATGGCATGAATTATGTGGAAAATGCTCCAGTGAACATTTGATTAAATTAAAGAACGCTAACGAGTATAAAATGGTCTAGACTTGTGTATTGGCAAAAATGTAAAGAAACGAAAATAAGCGATAGAATGTATGCCTTATGTAAAATCTAAGCATGATAACATTTTATTGATTTGTATTTTGGATTCTTCTCTAGGTGTGCCTAGGGACTGAAAAGGGTCTGAATCCTGTTGAAACGGTATAAGTAACTTGTGCCACAAGTAAGCGAAATTGAAAAGCTTCAAGAGGTAAGCTCTATGTTTAAGGAGTCTTTTCCTGCTTGAGTGCTCCACCATGGTTAGTGAACTATGGTTGGACTTTATGACTGTTATTTTGATACTCTGTATAGATGCATTCATATAGAGTTATTTGATAACATGATATGACTTGTTCTGATATGATTTCTGTATTGATGTATGGTACACCGATGTCTTCTTGGGATTTCCCTGAGATTGACGATGTACACCTCTGACATGTTCTGGTTCTGCTTGGGGTCCTCCCTTGGGAACACGTGCGTTAATTTCCGCTTGGGGTCCTCCCTTGGGAATGACAACGCACGATTCTGATATGATATGGATATATGTTTTGTTCTGTTATGATATCTGTTATATGTGCATTGTATACTCTGTATCTGAATTTCATGCAGGAGTGAGCCAGGGGTATGGAGAATTCTCTATAAACCTGGAGCTTATTGAGATTTGTTATCTCACCCCTCTTTGGGGACATATTCTCAGTGCCCAGATTCCCGGTGAGTCCTCACTAGGCAGGGACGCGACCCCTGGTTGAGGCGTTGCGACAGATCAGTTTTTTAGTAGCTGTAGGCTACTAACCTTTTGGAGTGCATTTATGTTATTTAGTATTTCTGCATTTGATGGATCATGATGTTGGATCCCTTACTTTGTATATGGCTTGTATATGTCTTGTACATGTCCTTCAGTTTGATGCATGTACATTTGTGTATTCAGGCATGTGGATATGACTATGTAGTATTCAGTTATGTTTTACGTATTGGATTGCATGCTGTTAGATTAGTGTGGCACGGAGCCAAACTATGCATGTGCCCATGGATGGGTTTATGATTATATTTGGATGTCTGGTACTTCTGAATGTATATGCTGTATAATCTGTCTATCAGGAACTCTTGAGAGTGGGATTGGAAAATCTCTAGTTGTCCGATTTACAGAGGTTACTTTGTCCGATTTTTGATTTCGCCGAATAAGAATTAAACTAGAAAAAGAAAAAGTTAGCCTATATTCTCGTAAGTTAAGTCTTCCGTTGTTTCTGTTTGTATCATATGCATGTTAATTGAACCGGCTCTATGTTTGCCTTCACTGATTCCGTACTTCATATTTAAGAATCATCTCTTCAGTTTGAAATTCGAATACAAGTATCTTAACCAAAACCTGTGATCATAGCACGTATCGTTTCGTATATGCCAAGCCCTGCAAGCAAACTAAGATTAATATGAAATAATGTGATGTACCTTTTGTTGATAGCTCATAAAAGTCCAACCATGTTCATGTATCGGACCTAAATTTGATATTAACGCCTCCATTAGCACCTAAATTGAATGTCTTTGCACTCAATTTCAAGAATAGCAAATGCTATTGGTACATGTTCCTATTTCCATCCTTCCCAACCGTACACAGCAATTACCCTTAGGGGGCGTTTGGTAGAGGAGAAATTTTTTTTAACCAGAGAAATATAATTACTAGGAGAATGAGTTTGGTAGGGAAGTTTAAAAAAAGTTGTTTGGTTGACCAAAATATTACTGGAAAAATTAGATTAAATTATATGAGTCTACGTTTGGTTGAAAGATAAATATTGATAGAAAAATTGGTATTAATTACAAAAATAACCTTTTATTCAATTTTTTAATATTACAGAGCACAATCTCGTGTCTTCAACATATGTAGAAGCAACGTCTCCATATTTAGAACACACTCCGCTTCCTCTTCAATCTTCCTCTACAACTCAATAAGGACCAACAATGTTTCAAGGACTGTTGAAGGCAGAAAAGGTGAAGGGGATCAGCTACTCCAACATGAAAAGATCAAGCCCTATACTCGAGAATGGGAGACAAGTGTCATGGACACCATTGATGAATTGAACCTCATCTCAAAGAAGGTGAAATTAGGTGATGCTCATCATTGGAGCATGTCCAACATAATGTTCTAGCAATGTTTACTTTTGTAATGGGGGCTATATTGGAGATGTTTATCATGAACTCAATGATGGAATCAAGGTCTATATACAGATGTCTGCAAACTCTGTCGCCGAAGAGTGATGTGGTCTGCAACCCACAAATTGATATTTCTCACAGATGTTGGTTGTTCGAGGGTTACTTTGCTCATTGGTAGGTGGGGGTAGTTTTGTCACAATTTTCATTCACTTGGTTTCATTTAGCAGGTTTTATGAAAATACCATGTTCGAAGTGGTTAAATCGCACAATGAATATCTTGCTTTTTTGCATGTGTTTGTCAATGGTTGGGGAACCAAGTTTCATGGGTATATTTTTGGTTGTCTTCTACCAAACAGAGGCAACTCATAATACCAAATATGGATGAATGGGGAAATTTTCAGAAAGCTTGAACCAAACGCCCCCTTAGGGAATTTCTTGTATACTTTGGGAGTATTGAGTTATGTACTCCTTTTTACTTAAAAAGATTTTTTTTTTGCTTTAACACATAAAACTCCCCCTTTATGGTAAAGATGCACCTACGGCGGGAGTACTGTATGTCTACTCCCTTCCTAGGGCCCCTTTAAGAAACAACCATCAATTGCTGTCACATACATTCGCTGAAATAAGCTTGCAGGGTGTGTTTGGTACAAGAGAATTTTTTTGGAATCCGGGAATCATAATTACTGGGAATACAGTAGAAATTGAGTTTACTTGGAATCTTACGAAAGAGGTGTTTGGTTCGCCAAAATATTACCGGGAATATTGGATAAAAATTACTGATTCCATGTTTGGTTTAGAACGAAATATGACTTGGAATATGAGGTTATTTTACAAGAATAACCCCAAACTATTTTTACTTTTGTAATTGATAGATTGGGTCTAGATTTTTATGTATATTGGGGTATTTTTGTCTCAAAATTTATTATTGTGCTTTCCCTTTACTTGGTATTCTGATTGGTATTCCGAATTACCATATTATTTTTGGTAATCTGAATAGTGACTTTTCTTTATAAATCAAATTACCGGTAATCCTTGGATATCCGGGAATTGATTTTTATTCCTTCTACCAAACGTAGTAATTGCATTTACCAAAGAAGAATTACCAGTAATCCTCTCCAAATACTTGAAACAAACACCCCCGGTAGCTTTCACCAAATAGTGTACTACCATTGGAATTCATTATTCCAACATAATAATCTCTTAACTTTGCATATTGTGTTGCACGCGTCTCCACTAAGTCCTTTAAAGCTTTTTTCTTTGGTCTATAACATTGAAATCTACTAACTTCGACCCTATGCCTCCTTGTTACTTCACTTTCCATTTCATTATCCTCCCATTTTCGCTGGTCTCTTAAATTTTCTTAAAGTTACCTGACAAACCATGCAACATAAACCATGGAATTGTGATATTATTCCGAATCACAATTTTTATGCTTTTGGGTGATTTTACTTTTAATTTACAAAAATCACCAGATTTTGCTTTGGATGCGTGAATGACCCAAACGTTTCTTCTTTTACATTTCACGGTTATTCTAGCCGGGAATTTTGTCAAAGTTTCCAGTGCTTGTCTGAACATCTTAAACACCAAACAACATTCCTACTTTTAATTGAATATTGTTTTGCATATCATCTTTTTCATGGAACTTTGGAAATCTCTGCATCCTTTTGTTCCCCTCCTCATCACTATCACTCAAACTAACCAGCTCATCACTGTCACCGTTGGCAGATTCTATCAGTTTTAATGCAATGTGATAAACTCTTGCATTTTAAGTAGGAGGTCAAATTCTATTTTCATGTAAAGCACTGACATTAAACTACTAAATTTTTAACACAATGATAAATGTCCCTACATTTTTAACAATATGTGAAGAATCTATTCAAATACTAAGATAAAAAAAAAATCATAATTAAGCTTATGTAAGTAAAAATGAAAGAAGCAAGAACAATCCTAATTAAACAACAAATTTAAAGATGGGCAGACTCAAAGAAACATCTACTCATCCTCGAGGAAAACCATATTACTTTCTATACAAATATATGGTTTTATTAGAGTAACGTCGCCACTATGGCTTGAAGGAAAAAGACATTATTGAAAAGTAGAAAGACGGAGGGGAAGCTTACAAATCCTTAAATTCATGCAATAGAGTGCAACAAAAATTATTTGTTTGACATAATTTTTTGTTATAGGTAATTGTTGTTACGGGAATTGTTTTAACTGTGCGGTTGAGGAGTATTAGTAGAGCGCGTGTTAGTGTCTATGATCTTCTGTCGTTATCATTTGGATATTGCGATGTAAATGTGCTGTGTTATGTCAGACTTTGATCAAAATATGTCAAATTTATATAAAAATATTTTTAGTCTGGCCTGACATTAAGTTTGATATAAGTTAAATTATATATCTGATATGATCTATATTTAAAAATAAAATATTTGGCCTAAGCCTATTAACTTATTTAAACCTATCAGGCCTTCAATATTTATCAAGAATTAGAAAAATAAATAAAATAATATTATTGTATTAATTACAATTATTTAAATAATTATTTTTATTTTATTTTAATTAAGATAAATAATATGATATAGGCCGACCTATATACTTGTAGATTAGGAATTATAAAAGTAGATCTATGACTTGTTTTTCTAAGCAGGTTATTTTTTTTTAAGCCAAAAACCTATTCTATTTTACTAAATATACTAGGTCAAGTCTAGTTTAATACAAGCTGGGTTGAAGGCCTTCGAAAAGTTATCTATCTCATTTACACCCCTAAATGTGTGGTTACTAAATACAAATGATTGCATCGCATAAACATTAAAGATTTGAATTCCTAAATTAACTTGTTTAAGGGAAAATGACTAAGCTAATACTCTCAACTGAAGGGTGTAATTTAGAATTTAGTGTTAATAATATATAAATTTTATATTAATAAATAAAGTTAATAATTAGTAGTTAATACCATTAGTTACTTTGAAAATAATAATAATAATAATAATAATAATAATAATAATAACAGGGATATGTTATTCTACCTACCATTGCCTACCATTCTCCACCACTGTTAGATCAGAATCTTAACAAATATTTATCTTTCTCTTTCTTCTTGAGATTCTGCTATAATAGTATTAGAGAGTGATAGGCAAAGGTAGTCAGAAAAAATGGTAGGTAGAATAACTTTTCCATAATAATAATAATATAGAATGATAAATTAAGAACAGAAAGGTTGAGGTTTGGTTATAAATTAAGAACCAAACAATATCTATTAAAGAAAATGTTTAAACTATTACTTTATGAACAAAATGAACCGGTTCAACTGTGTGACTTGTTCACATTGAATCGATGGTTCATCCTTGAATTTTAGTTTTCATCAGGCTTTTGAAAATTTGAATTTTAAGAATTAATTAGATAGATTATTCTTGATTTTCCTAGTTTAACCAGCCAGTTAAATCGTAAAATCTCTGCACTTAAAAGTCATGTTCAAACACAACCTAGCTATATTATTTGTCCAAATTAAACAAGCTAGTAGGACTCCATCAATATCTATTTGTTTATAGTTAAAGACATTATTTAGGAAGGAAAGCAAAGCAAGTGAAAATATTATAAATGACAACTGTTTTATATTTAGATTTAGATTGATATTATCCTAAAATATAAAGTAAACAAAAGAAAGAACGAATTCACAAAATGTGTCTCAGTTAACAAATTAAGATCTATAAAAGCAAAGGGTCAAGTGTTTGTTCATTTAAAGGACATAAGTCGTGTCTTTTTAGTTTTTAACATTATGTTTTATCATTAAGACATGGTTATAATATTAAAGTTATTTTTTTTTTCTATCTCCACAACGAGATCATTTTCTGTACATATGTAGTATGTACATCTGCCATTCAACAAGTGACACTTGAATAAAAAAAAATATTTTTTCTCTCTTTTCCATGCAAACATGATAGTTATTTCTCATTTTTTATTGGATAGATGCACTGAGTGGACATAGGCGGACCCAGGGGAGGGGCTAGGGTTGGCCACCGCCCCTCCCTGATTTTTAGATTTTTTTTTACTATATATATATAATTTTGAGCTAAAAAAATTAAGTAATGGGCTGAAAATTTCAAAAAAACTTAAACAAACACAACTTTAGAAATTGAAATTGTAGTTTTTTTCCAAAGGAATGAGCAAACTTTTAAGGCTCAAGAAAAAATTTCAAAATCAGACACACTTGATTATCAAGAGGGTGGCGAAAATCATTGTCAAAGAAGACAACAACAAAACACACAAACATGGTTTCTAATTTTTTGAGCTAAATATTGGGGAAGGAAAAGAGCCCGCATCCATTGTCGAATAGAAGATAATCAAGACCAGATTTCAAAATTGAATGGAAAACCAATTTCTTGATGATTCTTTGATTACATATGTTGAAAAAGAAATTATTTTGAATTTTAGCACAAATTCAATTACAGAAGAGTTTAATAATATGAAAAAACGTAGAGCAAGAGTTAAGTGAATTGACCTTAAATTTTGTAATAAAACTCTTTGAAACTTTTTATATTAAGTTCATATATGATTGTTTGTTTAATATATATAAAAAATTCGCCCCCCTCTATAAAAATTTCTGAGTCCGCCACTGTGAGTGGATGGTACAGCAGTAGTACCATAGATTCTACAACAGCTGAAGTGATTGAGGAGAGAAAAAAAAAAGTAACTTTTCATATTATAACTATGTCTTACCGATAAGACATATTATTAAACACTAAAAAGACACAGAGTTATGTCCTTTAAAATCATAAACCTTTTTCCCAAAAGAAAAACTTGAAGAATAACTTTTTATTTGGGAGGGGTGAGCTACTGAATTGCACCAATTTACCATATGATCGAATCAACTAGACCTTTACCCCTTAGAAGTTTCAATTGATACTTTACGGGAAGCGCTTTAATTTGACCCAAAAGATGTCGGGATATTTCGTAGTCTTAAAAAAAAACTTAGGATAGCATTTTTCCATATAATTTGTTCTATAATACTTTTTTTACAATTCTTAGCTTAATCTTCAAGAATACACAACAATCGCAACTTCCATGTCCAAAATACACACATGGATGTAATTTGTGTCATTCTTTTCCTAGGCAGATGGTCAACTATTAGCCTGTGGTTGAAGAATGAGGTAAAATTGTAAAGGATTCAATGTTTAAGTTAGTGGTAGTTTTGGTCACCGACACGGCATACGACATGATGACACGTTAATTCTAAAAAATGTTAAATTTTGACACGTTAAGACACGTTTTGATATTATATAATATTTTTAATTTATGTAGTGTATATTATATTTAATATTCAATAATTTAACAAAAAAATAAAGTTAAACTTATAACACCCATCAATTTTGCAAAGAAACATAAGATATCCCAAATGTTTATATTAAACTCAATAAAATAGTAATCGTAATCCAACAAATCTAATAGTTGGAACTCAAAATGCAACGCAACGTAACCTTTCAACCTTTTTTGAGTCTTTGCAACGAGTATTGGAGTATTGGAAAATGTCGAAGTGTCGGCAAGTATCGCAAAGTGTCAAACACAACACGTCAAAAATTTTGAAGTGTCGGTGCTTCACAGATTTTGGTAAGGTGCCAACATATGAAATCAAGATATATTTGTGCCTTTATAGTTGACTAGTGTATTTATAAGAGGTATAGTTATGGTGCACTTAGACCTAATTAGATCTTGGCTTATGATAAACTAGGGACATTGGTGTGCAGCTCCAAGCTTTAAGTTCAGAGGAGTATGAGAGCTAATAAGGTGTCATAATTGCATGGTGGGGGTCGTTCATCAATGTCCTGTTATCCGCCGTAATCCAGAATCATACCAAATGGTCGCTAATAAGGTGTCAAACTTTTTTCTTTTATTCAAGTGTTTGCACCAGGAAGGATCCGTTTACAATTTCTTTTTATAAATTTTTGCAAATTACACTATATACTCTCGGGAGAACGTAGTGTAACCTAGTGTTCTTCCGGAAATACATAATGTAGTTTGTAAATAAAAAGTTTATAAATATAAACTTCCCCGTATTTGCACATCCACTTTTTGATGCCTTCATTATGAGTGTATTTTCGGTACAACGAGAGTAAGTACTTTTTTTTTATCAAAAAGGAAAAAGAATTAGGATATGAAAAGAAATAACTATAGAGGTAAAACTAATATAAATGTATTATTTTTTTTTCCATATTTGACAAAGGATATACCAAGTGATCAGTATATCTTTAATACTAAAAATATTTTCCTTTATTATTAATTTTGTCATTGATGTGGCAAATCGAGGGTTAATGTAGGATTTTAGGGGTTGACAATGTCTATAAAGAAGACAACCATGAGTATATTTAGATTATTGTGCACAAAAAAGAAATAGGCTACGGTTTTCTTCGTATATAACTAGGGGTGTTAATGAGCTGATATTTTGGTCTTAATAAGTTAAGTTTATGTTTAAATGTGTTAGCATGACCTAGCCTATTATCTGTTATGAATATAATTATCGGCCTGTGACATGACTTATTTACAAAAAAGTGACATGACTTATTTACAAAAAATAAAAGTCTGGTTTAGCTGTTAAAAAAAATTAAGTCAACAAAAATTTATCCAAACAGAATATACAATCAACAGAACTAATAATTTTATAAAGATTCATAAATTCAATGTCCGTACCAGTTCTGAGTCGACTGTTCGACGCCCGGGGAAGAGGCCCCGAAGGGCCCGTTCCCAATCCGTCCCCCGACCGGCACGCGGCGACCCGCTCTCACAGCGGGAGCAGCTCGAGCAGTCCACCGACAGTCGACGGGTTCAGGACTGGGACCCCAGTGCCCAGCCCTCAGAGCCAATCCTTTTCCCTGAAAGTCAAAATTGGCTGCATAAAGGTCCCACCTTGATGCGTGTAACACCCCGTATATATCCGGTAATGTTATCATAATATCGTATTAAGCTGCGCTTAATTAAAATACGGAATTACTTTTTCTTTTCAATTATGATGCCATTAACATTACCAACTTGCTTAATAATCAATTAATAAAACATCGCCTGTATGTAATTGCAATAAAATAGCTAACTGAAATACCTCATAACATAGATAATATAAGTGTGGCTCTAGTCACGGAATTACAATACTGTAGACCGGACCATCTAACAGTTTATACAACTCCAATCTAAAAAGTACTAACAGAGAGTGTCATGGACAATCCCCATGCTCACTCAAATAAGGCAACATGCCCAACATCAGTCTCAACAACAACATAATGATAAAAGGAATAAAACATAATCAGCATCAATATCCAGTCATGCTAACAAATAAGCAGAAACAACATAATCAGCTAAGCTCCGGCCTCCCGCCGCCTGAGGCATCAGTACCCATACTACCTGATCCTAAAATAAGCATTCCCCAAACGTGGGGTAAGATCTCTAATCTAGAAATCTCAGTAAGTCAGTGAGTCCTCAAGGATCTTCCACCCCAAGCTCACTTACATGTGTAATATAAGTTCAAAAGCAGTTTATCATTTATCATTTCTAAAACCATGCAATGCAGCAGATAATCATGTCATGTGTGTCAATACTAATCTACTGGCCAGAGATAGTGCAGGTATACGTCTATCACCTACACACCGTGCAAGTACCACTTGTAGCCACCCCGGTACACCATCTTGTATGGTGCTACATACTCAGGCTTCCCGTCAAGATGAAACAACACATGCATATTAAAAGCCATTACATGTAAAGTTCAATCAACATATCAAATATCCAAAAGCATGTACATAGCATGCATAAACCATACCCCCATTGGACATGGTGGAACCACAACATGGCTAAACCGAGGACACGAAAGCTTGCCTTGCAAGCTAACTCCAAAAGCCAAGAGTCCACAGCTCAAAGTCCAAACACAGCAAATTCACAATCTGTTATGGACCAATACTAAATCAATAACATGTACCACATGCATACAAATTAAAGACAACGCCTTTTCATTACGCTTTATGTCTTAAGGCTTCTCACCAAGCCATAAGCCCTTAATCACTTGATTCTGACTTAGTTCATTAATTACAGAAGTTCCACTTCAGCAATCTAGGGTCCACAAACCCCCAATAGCCTATTGTACACACAACACAGCTACTGTTCTACGAAATCCCAGAATATCCGGATATTCCTCGGGACCATATCCGGATAAGCAATATCCGGATATCTCACTGGACATATCCGGATAAGCAATATCCGAATATCCAGAATCCCATATCCGAATATCTATTATCCAGATACTCAAAACCCATATCCGGATATCACATATCCGGATATTCATCAGGCACATATCCGGATATTTCACGACAGAATGCAGAAAATGAATTTCGTGAAGATATCCATCCAAGGTTGGGTTTTTAACGATTTAAAGCACCTAAACATGCATTTCTAGGTGTGTTCAACATTACCGAACAACAAGTTATCATCTTTAAGCCTTAACATGCATCAAGCTTTCATTTTTAAGTTCAAAGACTCAAGACCAAAGGTGACAAGGCTTACCAAAGCTCAATCAGCCAACAAGAGGTGCTCTTGGAGCTCAAAAGGTCACTCCAAGGTTCTGTCTCTCTCTGCACACGAAAATGGTATACCAAGGTGGTACTTTTACTCAACAAGAAAGCTCCTTTAAGCCTCAAAACCCAATGAGCAAGGAGGCACTCCACCCAAACCCCAACTCAGAACACAAACAGCCCACAAACAGTGGCCAAACCTCAAGCACAACACCCTCACACCCTCTCGAGATGTTTCCCAAGTGTTTCCCAAGTGAAAGGATGAAGAAAATCAAGAAAGATCAAGACTTGGTTCAAGAATGGAAGGAAAGCCAATAGAGCAGTCACCAAGCAGCTTTTCAGCTCCCTCTCATGTTGGTTTTCTATTTTCTAGGGCTATGTGCCCTTAAAATGGGTATTTATAGCCCAAGTCACTTAAACACACAGTATTATCTTTAATTGCTACGCTTAGCGTTTTAATCATAAACTTTGGATTATGAAACTACATAATTTTCTAAGATTTATCATATTTTTCTTATAATTTTCTGAGCACATTTCCGGTACGCGCTTTTCCAAGCCAGTACCGGTTTCTAGCACCAGTTCTCATTATCTGGACTTGAAGCTCGTTTTACAAGTCCTACATATCATTCTAGTAATTATTATACACTTATTATAATTTTCCGGGATACTTTTTCGGTACGCATTTATACCGACTAGCAGAACCGGTATCTGCACTTTTCTTCCGAAAAGCGACTTTCAGCATTATTACTCACTTACTATAATTATTAAAGCCTCATAATAATTATTAGGGTCAATTATGGAATCATTTCCTATTTTCTCGTAATTTATTAATTAAATTCCTTAATTAACGGTGCAGGTTCTTACATTCACCCCACCTTTTTAGGATTTTGACCTCAAAATCAGAAACATACCTGTCGAAACTCGGGGTACTGCCGAAGAAGCTCGTCCTCACACTCCCAAGTACACTCCTCAGGAGTCCTTCCGGTTCACTGCACCTTGACCATCGGAATGATCTTGCTCCTCAGCTGCTTCTCGCCACGATCGAGAATCTTTAGTGGTCCTACGAGAGTCTTTAAGTTCTCTCGAACTTTCACATCATCCGGTGGCACCACGTGCGAAGGATCTGCTATGTACCTCCGAAGCTGAGACACGTGAAACACGTCGTGGATGTTGGCCAGGTTCGGAGGCAAGGCAAGCCGGTAGGCAACAGATCCTACTCTACCAAGAATCTAGTATGGCCCATTAAAGCGCGGGCTCAGCTTCCTCACTCCGAGTGCCCGTCCAACACCGGTGACAGGTGAAAGTCTCACAAACACGTGCTCACCCTCACTAAACTCCAGTAGTCGATGCTTGACATCGTAGTAGCTCTTCTGACGATTCTGCGCCTGCTTCAGCTTTTCCCTGATCATCTGGATCTGCAGGGTGGTATCTTGGACAAAATCCAAGCCAAACAACTCACGATCCCCAACCTCCGACCAGCAGGTAGGTGTACGACACCTCCTACCGTAGAGCGCCTCGTAGGGTGCCATGCCCAGGCTAGCATGAAAACTATTGTTATAAGAAAACTCTACCAACGGAAGGTACCTATCCCATGCCGAGCCCTGCTCCAACGTGCAAGCCCGCAACATGTCCTCCAAGGTCTGGATAGTCCGCTCAGTCTGTCCATCAGTCTGAGGGTGATAGGCGATACTCAATCTCAACTGTGTACCAAAAGCTCCCTGCAGCGCCTCCCAGAATCGAGATGTGAACTTCGGGTCCCTATCACTGATGATACTCACGGGCACCCCGTGAAGCCTCACAATCTCGCGAACATACAGTCTGGCCAACTGCTCTGTAGTGAAGCTCACCTTCACTGGAAGAAAATGGGCAGATTTCGTCAGTCTGTCCACAATGACCCATATCGAGTCACAGCCAACCTGAGTCTTCAGCAGACCCACAACGAAGTTCATGGAAATGCTCTCCCATTTCCACTCCGGAATTTCAAGAGGTTGAAGCTTACCAGACGACTTCTGGTGTTCAATCTTCACTTTCTGGCAAACCAAACACTTGGACACAAAGATAGCAACATCTTTCTTCATGCCCGGCCACCAGAAGTTCTTCTTCAAGTCTTGATACATCTTAGTAGCACCAGGGTGGATAGAAAACTGACCCTTATGGCCTTCTGCCATAACCTCTTCTGTCAACGGACCTCGAGGAACCACAATCCTCCGCTGGAACAAAAGCAATCCATCATCATTCCAAGACACACCGTCTTGGTTCTTCACATAATCCAGACACTCTCTCTGAACTTGTGCCTCTTTAATCTTTTCTAGCAGCTCGTTCACAACATCTGATGCTTCCAACCCGAGAAGTACGCTCCCACACGGAGCAGTCACTGCCAAGTGGCAGAACTTCTCAACCACATCGAAGTTACCAAGTAGCAAACTGGATGAACTATTGGATTTCCGACTCAAAGCATCAGCTACCACATTGGCCTTGCCAGGATGATACCTTAGCTCAAAGTCGTAGTCCTTTATGAACTCCATCCATCTCCTCTGCCTCATGTTCAACTCCTTCTGGTCGAACAGGTACTTCAAACTCTTGTGATCACTGAACACCACAAACCTCAAACCAAAAAGATAATGCCTCCAAATCTTGAAAGCAAACACAATCGCAGCCAACTCCAAATCATGAGTCGGGTAGTTCTCCTCATGAGGCTTCAACTGCCTCGAAGCAAAAGCAACAGCTCTACCAGACTGCATCAGCACACAGCCCAGCCCCTTTCCAGAAGCATCACAGTAAAGCTCAAACTGCTCCTCAGGATCAGGAAGGATCAATGCAGGTGAAGAAGTCAATCTCTCCTTCAACTCCTGAAAGCACGCCTCACACTCGTGAGTCCACACAAATGGAGTCTCCTTTCGGGTAAGGCGAGTCAAAGGGAGAACCATCATGGAAAAACCCTTGATGAACCTCCGATAGTAACCTGCCAAACCTAAGAAGCTCCTCACTTCCGTAGCTGTCTTGGGTCTCTCCCAATCCAAAACGGCCTCAATCTTGTTGGGATCCACTGCAACTCCACCTGCTGAAATCACATGCCCCAGAAACTTGACTGATTTGAGCCAAAACTCACACTTAGAAGGTTTATCATAAAGCTTTTTCTCCTTCAGCACTTGCAGAACAATCCTCAGATGCTCTGCATGCTCCTCCTCAGTCTTGGAGTAGATCAGAATATCATCAATGAAGACAATCACGAACTGATCTACATACGGCTGGAAAATCCTGTTCATCTAATCCATGAACACTGCCGGCGCATTTGTGAGTCCAAACGGAATCACCAAATACTCAAAATGATCGTATCTCGAACGAAACGCGGTCTTCGGGACATCCTCCGGCTTCACCCGAATCTGATGGTATCCGGACCGGAGATCAATTTTGGAATACACACAAGCACCCCTGAGCTGATCCAACAGATCATCAATCCGAGGAAGGGGATACTTGTTCTTGATTGTCACCTTGTTCAACTGCCTGTAGTCGGTGCACAATCGCATTGTCCCGTCCTTCTTCTTCACGAAGATGACCAGTGCTCCCCAAGGAGACACACTCGGTCGAATGAAATCTTTCACTGAAAGATCCTCAATATGCTTCTTAAGCTCATCCAACTCTGGTGGCGACATCCGATAAGGAGCTAAAGAAATCGGCCCCACACCGGGGAACAAGTCAATGGAGAACTCTATCTCCCGCTGTGGCGGAAACTCAGGAATCTCCTCAGGAAACACCTCAAGGAACTCCCCCACCACAGGAATGCCAGTGATATCCTCCTGTGTCCCACTCACCAAACCACCCAACATGACATAACCCAATGCCCCTGCTCGCAACGCTCTCCTGGCCTGCAGTAGTGAAATGTATGGCGAGGAACTAGCTGTGGAATCACACGGAGACATCACCACTCGCGTTGCACAACAATCAATCAATGCACAGTTTCTAGACAACCAATCCATGCCCAGAATAATCTCAAGGTTGGCCATCGGCAATCCTCTCAGATCTACCGAGAACTCACGGCCATCCCACTGAAATGCTACATCGCGATGTACAGTGGTAGAATCACAAATCTCTCCAGTGGCGGTAGTCACCCGCAACGGTGGAGAAAGCACAGCACTTGGCAACTCAAGCCCCAAAGCAATCGGGGTAGCAACAAACGAATGAGTAGCCCCGGAATCAAAGATAGCATCAACAAAAGAATCACCAATAGACACAGTACCTCTGACAAGGTTCGGAGCGCGGTCCGACTGCTGCCTATCCAGTGTAAACACTTTCCCAACAGAAGGTGGCACTGCAGGTGCCGAAGAAGATGCCATCGGAACCATCTGCAAAGGAACTGCCTGAACAGCTGCAGCTCTCGCCGTCGACGACAGACAATCTCTAGAGAAGTGGCCCTCCTTGCCACACTTGAAGCACAACAATTGCCCCGTAGCACAGCGTCCCACATGCTCCTTCCCACATCTCGAACATCTCGGAGTGGTAGGAGGCCTAGCAGAACTCCCCTGATGTGAAACAGCTCTCTTGAACTGACCAGGCGCCTGCCTAGTCGCTAACTGCTTTCCCTTGCCCTTATCAGCAAACCTCCTGTCCTTCCAAGAAGTAGGAGCAGGAGTGGAACCACCTGTTCCCTTGCTCTCCTCAACCTTAGCCCTCTTGGCCTTGCTTGCCACGCAAACATCCTCGATGTCCTTACACTGCTGAACCAGTGTACCAAAGTCCCTCGAAGCTGCACCAGCAAGATGCTCAGCAATCACCTCACTAAGTCCCCTGCGGAACTTAGCTGCCAGAAACAATGGAGTAGGAGGAACCATCCGGAAGTGTGCAAACTTCACTAGCTCATTAAACTTAGCCAGGTACTCATCAACAGACATCGAGCCCTGTACCAAACGATCAAACTCTCCCTGCTTTCTCTCCTGCGCATCATAGGGAAAGTATCGGCCCAGAAAGCACTCCTCAAAGAATGGCCACGTCATGACACGGCCCTGCCTCTCAAAAGCACGAGAGGTGTGCGTCCACCACTCATGGGCATCGCCCTCCAGCATGTAGGTCGAGAACATCAGCTTCTGTGGGTCTGTACACTGCATAACCCGAAAGATCTTGTCCAGCGACTCTAGCCATCTCGCAGCAGCAATAGGATCCAAAGACCCCTCAAACACAGGTGGCTTATGCTTCCTGAAAGCATTCAGCCAGCGATCGATCACATCACGATCCTCAGCAATCCCCACAAGAGGCTCCCCCGTCTCAGCGGCATGAGTAGCACTGCCGATGTGACTATGGCTCTCCTCCTGAACACTAGGTGGAGGCGGTGGCGGTGGTGGTGGAGCCTAGCCAATAGCAGGACCAGCTCTCATCTCCTCCAACATGACTCTCATCATCGTCATATTCGCAATCCTGTTCGCCTCGAGGACTTCCTCAGTGGTCCTCCGGTTCGCTTCACGAACCTCAGCTGCGGCTATCCGGTTCGCCTCGCGAACAGCTTCCATCATTGCCGCGTTGGCCAATCTAGTGGCCTCCTGATCGGCTAACCTAGCCGCATGCATCTCAGCCAATGCAGTCAGGATAGGATCGGGTTGATCCTCAGAAGTCTCTCGTGTTCTCCCGACCTTACCATGACTCTGCACAAGTTACACAAATTATGAGTTGATCAGGCCCAAGCAATGTGATCACATATACATCATCATAATAAAATTCGACGGAGTAAACACAAAGACAGACACAACCTAACAACCTAGCAATTGCAATACATACAGGCTTTTCCCTCGAACCATTGCTCTGATACCATAAATGTAACACCCCGTATATATCCGGTAATGTTATCATAATATCGTATAAAGCTGCGCTTAATTAAAATGCGGAATTACTTTTTCTTTTCAATTATGATGCCATTAACATTACCAACTTGCTTAATAATCAATTAATAAAACATCGCCTATATGTAATTGCAATAAAACAACTAACTGAAATACCTCATAACATAGATAATATAAGTGTGACTCTAGTCACGGAACTATAATACTGTAGACCGGACCATCTAACAGTTTATACAACTCCAATCTAAAAAGTAATAACAGAGAATGTCATGGACAATCCCATGCTCACTCAAATAAGGCAACATGCCCAACATCAGTCTCAACAACAACATAATGATAAAAGGCATAAAACATAATCAGCATCAATATCCAGTCATGCAAACAAATAAGCAGAAACAACATAATCAGCTAAGCTCCGGCCTCCCGCCGCCTGAGGCATCAGTACCCATACTACCTGATCCTGAAATAAGCATTCCCCAAACGTGGGGTAAGATCTCTAATCTAGAAATCTCAGTAAGTCAGTGAGTCCTCAAGGATCTTCCACCCCAAGCTCACTTACATGTGTAATATAAGTTCAAAAGCAGTTTATCATTTATCATTTCTAAAACCATGCAATGCAGCAGATAATCATGCCTTGTGTGTCAATACTAATCTACTGGCCAGAGATAGTGCAGGTATACGTCTATCACCTACACACCGTGCAAGTACCACTTGCATTCACCCCGGTACACCGTCTTGTATGGCGCTACATACTCAGGCTTCCCGTCAAGAAGAAACACATGCATATTAAAAGCCATTACATGTAAAGTTCAATCAACATATCAAATATCCAAAAGCATGTACATAGCATGCATAAACCATACCCCCATTGGACATGGTGGAACCACAACATGGCTAAACCGAGGACACGAAAGCTTACCTTGCAAGCTAACTCCAAAAGCCAAGAGTCCACAGCTCAAAGTCCAAACACAGCAGATTCACAATCTGTAATGGACCAATACTAAATCAATAACATGTACCACATGCATACAAATTAAAGACAACACCTTTTCATTACGCTTTATGTCTTAAGGCTTCTCACCAAGCCATAAGCCCTTAATCACTTGATTCTGACTTAGTTCATTAATTACAGAAGTTCCACTTCAGCAATCTAGGGTCCACAAACCCCCAATAGCCTACTGTACACACAGCACAGCTACTGTTCTACGAAATCCCAGAATATCCGGATATTTCTCGGGACCATATCCGGATATGCAATATCCGGATATCCAGAATCCCATATCCGGATATCTATTATCCGGATACTCAAAACCCATATCCGGATATCACATATCCGGATATTCATCGGGCACATATCCGGATATTTCACGACAGAATGCATTTCTAGGCTATGATATTTCACGATATTTGCTCTGATACCATCGAACATTTCGTGAAGATATTCATCCAAGGTTGGGTTTTTAACGATTTAAAGCACCTAAACATGCATTTCTAGGTGTGTTCAACATTACCCAACAACAAGTTATCATCTTTAAGCCTTAACATGCATCAAGCTTTCATTTTTAAGTTCAAAGACTCAAGACCAAAGGTGACAAGTCTTACCAAAGCTCAATCAGCCAACAAGAGGTGCTCTTGGAGCTCAAAAGGTCACTCCAAGGTTCTGTCTCTCTCTGCACACGAAAATGGTATACCAAGGTGGTCCTTTTACTCAACAAGAAAGCTCCTTTAAGCCTCAAAACCCAATGAGCAAGGAGGCACTCCACCCAAACCCTAACTCAGAACACAAACAGCCCACAAACAATGGCCAAACCTCAAGCACAGCACCCTCGCACCCTCTCAAGATGTTTCCTGTAACACCCCGTGTATACCCGGAATATTAACATTACACCGTATTAAGCGGTGCTTAATTAAAAATGCGGAATATTTTTTTTCTTTTCATTATGACGTCATTATTAATTACCAACTTGATTACTTAATCAATTTCATAAAATATCGCCTGTATGTAAATTGCAATAAGACATCTACTGAAATACCTCAATATATAGATAAAGTGTGTATCTAAATCACGGCATTACATCAAGTAATCCGGACAATATCCTTGTACATTATTACAACTCCAAAAATCTCAAGATAAAACCAAGACATAATAATACTTTGTGTCATGGACAATTCCCATGCTCACCAAATAACATAGTAAACAACAAGTCTCAGCATAAAACTCCATAAACATAAACTGAAGCTATAAGCATAAGCAGCATGCAAATCCAGCATCCAATCATGGCAGCATAATATAACAGCAATCTAACTCAGCTCCGGCCTCCTGCCGCCTGAGGTCTCAACATTACCTGACCCTGAAATAAGCATTCCCCAAACGTGGGGTGAGATCTCTAAACTAGAAATCTCAGTAAGACAAGGGTTCCTCAAGGATCTTCCACCCCAAGCTCACTTACATGTGCAATATAAGTTCAAAAAGCATTTATATCATTATCAGTTCCAAAATTATGTAGTACAACAGATATCTATGGCATGTGTGTAATCACTATCTACTGGCCAGAGAAATGTAGGAATACGTCTATTCCCTACATGTAGTACAAGGAACACCGCTAGCACCTCACCCACAGCCTCACCCTCTTGTATGTTCTACATACTCAGGCTTACCGTATAGGTGGAACACCTCCATGCATATCAATAAGACACTAACATATAATAGCTCAACAGCATTTCCAAAACATCAAAAGCATGTAACACAGCATGCATATACCATTTCCCCATGGGACATGGTGGAACCACAACATGGCTAAACCGAGGACACGAAAGCTTACCTCTAAGCTAGCTATCCAATGCCACAAGCTCAAAGTCCAATCACAGCAGATCACAATCTGTTATGGACCAAACATAAATCAATAACATGTACCACATGCATACAAATTAAAGACAACGCCTTTTCATTACGTTTTCAAGTCTTAAAGCTTCTAACAAAGCCACAAGCCCTAAATCCCATGATTCTGGCTTAATCCATTAAAAACAGAAGTTCAACTTCATCAATCTAGGGTCTACAAACCCCCAATAGCCTACTGTATGCACAACACAGCTACTGTTCTACGAAATCCCAAGATATCCGGATATTCCTCGGGACCATATCCGGATATCTCACTGTACATATCTGGATATGCAATATCCGGATATCCAGAATCCCATATCCGAATATACAACATCCAGGTATCCCAAAACCCCATATCCGAATACACATATCCGGATATCCCATATCCGGATATTCCACGGGCAGATATCCGGATATTTCACGACAGAATGCAGTTTCTGCATTTTCGTGAAGATATCCCTTAAAGGTTCCCTTTTACCGATTTTAAACACCTAATCATGCATTTCTAGGCGTGTTCAACATTACCCAACAACAAGTTATCATCTTTTAACCTTAACATGCATCAAGCTTCCATTTTTAAGCCTTAAAACTCAAGATCAAAGGTTGATATACATACCAAGGTTAAAATCTCAGAATGAAGATGCTCTTGGAGCTCAACACAGCCCCTCAAGTCTGACTCAAGGGAGATGCACGAAAATGGCTTCACAAAGGTTGGTTCTTTAACACAAAGGTCACCACTTGGACCTCCAAAAACTAAAACCAAGCTTCTCTAAACCCAAAACCAACAAGTCAGCAACCAAACCTCCCTCACACAGACTTCACAACTCAGAAACAACACTACAAACCCCTTCCCAAAGGTGACTCTCCCTCACACAAGTGTTTAAGAAGAAGAAACCACAAAGAACAAGGAAGAAATGGCTCCAAGACTCTCAAGGAAGAAGAACTCAGCAATGGAACAGTGCAAGGGTGCACTCAGCCACCAAGTCACGTATAAAATTCTGATCCTAGGGTTTTGTGCCCATAATGGGAGTATTTATAGCCCAAACACACTTAAACACACAATATTAAATTTAATTTCTACGCTTAGCATTTTAATCTCAAACTTAGAATTCTGAAACTACAAAATTTTCTAAGAATTAACATATTTTTCTTATAATTTTCTGAGCAACTTTCCGGTACGCGCTTTTCCAAGTCAGTACCGGTTTCCAGCACCAGTTCTCATTATTTGGACTTGAAACTCGTTTTACAAGTCCTACGTATTATCCTAGTAATTATCATGCACTTACATTAATTTTTCCGGGATACTTTTTCGGTACACAGTTATACCGACTAGCAGAACCGGTATCTGCACTTTTCTTCCGAAAAGCGACTTTCAGCATTCTTAATCACTTATTAAGATTATTAAGCCTCATAAATAATTATTAAGGTCAATTATGGAATCATTTCTTATTTTTGCATCATTAATTAATTAAATACCTTAATTAACGGTGCGGGTTCTTACATTCACCCCACCTTTTTAGGATTTTGACCTCAAAATCAGAACATACCTGGTCGAAACTCGGGGTACTGCCGGAGAAGCTCGTCCTCACGCTCCCAAGTACACTCCTCAGGAGTCCTTCCGGTCCAATGCACCTTGACCATAGGAATGATCTTGCTCCTCAGCTGCTTCTCGCCACGATCGAGAATTCTGAGTGGTCCGACGGGAGTCTTTAGGTTCTCTCGAACCTCCACATCATCCGGTTGCACCACGTGCGACGGATCTGCTATGTACTTCCGAAGCTGAGACACGTGAAACACGTCGTGGATGTTAGCCAGGTTCGGAGGCAAGGCAAGCCGGTAGGCAACAGGTCCTACTCTACCAAGAATCTGGTATGGCCCAATATATCGCGGGCTCAGCTTCCTCACTCCGAGTGCCCGACCTACACCGGTGACAGGTGAAAGTCTCACAAACACGTGCTCACCCTCACTGAACTCCAGCGGACGATGCTTGACATCATAGTAGCTCTTCTGGCGATTCTGCGCCTGCTTCAACTTTTCACGGATCATCTGAATCTGCAAGGTGGTATCTTGGACGAAATCCAAGCCAAAAAGCTCTTTGTCCCCAACCTCGGACCAACAAGTAGGAGTCCGACACCTCCTACCATACAGTGCTTCGTAGGGCGCCATGCCCAGGCTAGCATGAAAGCTGTTGTTGTAAGAAAACTTAACCAACAGAAGGTACCTATCCCATGCCGAGCCCTGCTCCAACGTGCAAGCTCGCAACATGTCCTCCAAGGTCTGGATGGTCCTCTCAGTCTGTCCATCAGTCTGAGGGTGATAGGCAGTACTCAATCTCAACTGCGTACCAAAAGCCTCCTGCAGCGCCTCCCAGAACCGAGATGTGAACTTCGGGTCCCTATCACTAATGATACTCTCGGGCACCCCGTGAAGCCTCACAATCTCGCGGACATAAAGTTTGGCCAACTGCTCTGTAGTGAAGCTCACCTTCACTGGAAGAAAATGGGCAGACTTCGTCAGTCTGTCCACAATGACCCAAATAGAGTCACAACCCGCCTGAGTCTTCGGCAATCCCACCACGAAGTCCATGGAAATACTTTCCCACTTCCACTGTGGTACTTCAAGAGGTTGAAGTTCACCAGACAGTCTCTGATGCTCAATCTTCACCTTCTGGCAAATCAAACACTTGGACACAAAGACAGCAACATCTTTCTTCATGCCCGGCCACCAGAAGTTCTTCTTCAAGTCTTGATACATCTTAGTAGCACCAGGGTGGATAGAAAACTGACCCTTATGGCCTTCTGCCATAACCTCCTCTGTCAACGGGCCTCGAGGAACTACAATCCTCTGCTGAAACAAAAGCAATCCATCATCATTCCAAGACATACCGTCTTGGTTCTTCACATAATCCAGACACTGTCTTTGAACTTGTGCCTCTTTAATCTTTTCAAGCAGCTCGTTCACAACATCAGATGCTTCCAATCCGAGAAGTACACTCTCACACGGAGCGGTCACTGCCAAGTTGCGGAACTTCTCAACCACATCGAAGTTACCAAGTAACAAACTAGATGAACTACTGGATTTCCAACTCAAAGCATCAGCTACCACATTGGCCTTGCCAGGATGATACCTTAGCTCGAAGTCGTAGTCCTTTATGAACTCCATCCATCTCCTCTGCCTCATGTTCAACTCCTTCTGGTCGAACAGGTACTTCAAACTCTTGTGGTCACTGAAAACCACAAACCTTAAGCCAAAAAGATAATGCCTCCAAATCTTGAAAGCAAACACAATAGCAGCCAACTCCAAGTCATGAGTAGGGCAGTTCTCCTCATGAGGTTTCAACTGCCTCGAAGCATAGGCGATCACTTTGCCCAACTGCATCAACACACAACCTAACCCCTTCCCGGAGGCGTCGGTGTAAAGCTCAATCTCAAGCGCAGGATCAAGAAGGACCAACACAGGAGCAGTAGTCAGTCTCTCCTTCAACTCCTGAAAACAGACCTCACACTCGTGAGTCCACACAAATGGAGTCTCCTTCCGAGTAAGGCGAGTCAATGGCAAAACCATGGTGGAGAATCCCTTGATGAACCTCCGATAGTAACCTGCCAAACCCAGAAAGCTCCCCACTTCCGTAACTGTCTTGGGTCTCTCCCAATCCAGCACGGCCTCAATCTTGTTCGGATCCACCGCAACTCCCTCAGCAGAAATAACATGCCCAAGGAACTTCACAGATTTGAGCCAGAACTCACATTTGGAAGGCTTCGCGTACAGCTTCTTCTCTTTCAGCACTTGCAGAACAGTTCTCAAATGCTCCACATGCTCCACCTCCGTCTTGGAGTAAATCAAAATGTCGTCAATGAAGACGATCACAAACTGATCCAGGTACGGCTGGAAAATCCTGTTCATGTAATCCATGAACACAGCAGGTGCATTGGTGAGACCGAACGGAATCACCAAGTACTCAAAATGACCATATCTCGAGTGAAATGCGGTCTTCGGGACATCCTCCGGCTTCACCCGAATCTGATGGTATCCGGACCAGAGATCAATCTTGGAATACACACAAGCACCCCTGAGTTGATCCAACAGATCATCAATCCGAGGAAGATGATACTTGTTCTTGATTGTCACCTTGTTCAGCTGCCTGTAGTCGGTGCACAATCGCATTGTCCCGTCCTTCTTCTTCACGAAGATAACCGGTGCTCCCCAAGGAGACACACTCGGTCTAATGAAGTCTTTTGCTGAAAAATCCTCAATACGCTTCTTCAGCTCTGCCAACTCCGGTGGCGACATCCGGTATGGAGCTAAAGAAATCGGCCCCACACCAGGCAACAGATCTATGAAGAACTCTATCTCCCTCTGTGGCGAAAACTCAGGAATCTCCTCAGGAAACACCTCGAGGAACTCCCTCACCACAGGAATGCCAGTGATGTCCTCCTGTGTACCACTCACCAAACCTCCCAACATGACATAACCAAATGCCCCTGCTCTCAAGGCTCTCCTAGCCTGCAGCAACGAAATGTACGGCGAGGAACTGGCTGTGGAATCACACGGAGACAACACTACACGCTTGGCACAACAATCAATCATCACACAATTTCTGGACAGCCAATCCATTCCCAGAATAACCTCCAAGTTGGCCATCGGCAATCCTATCAGATCTACCGAGAACTCACGGCCATCCCACTGAAACACCACATCGCGATGAACAGTGGTAGCATCACATCTTTTTCCGGTGGCGGTGGTCACTCGCATCGGTGGAGAAAGCACATCACTGGGCAACTCAAGCCCCACAGCAATCGGGGTAGCAACAAAAGAATGCGTAGCCCCAGAGTCAAACAACACATCAACAACTGATGAACCAATCGTAACAGTACCTCTGACAAGGTTCGGAGCTCGATCCGACTGCTGACGATCCAGAGTATAAACTCTCCAGAAGATGGTGGCACTACCGGTGCCGAAGTAGGTGGAAGGGGAACCATCTGAAGTGGCACTGCCTGCACTGCAGTAGCCCTCGTCGTCGCCGACGGACAATCTCTGGAGAAGTGGCCCTCCTTGCCACACTGAAAGCAAATCAACTGGCCGGTAGAACACGGCCCAAAATGAGTCTTCCCGCATCCCGAACACCTGGGAACAGGAGGTCTCGCTGCACTCCCCTGAGCAGAAGTCCTCTTGAACTGACTCGGCGCCTGCCGAGCTGCCAACTGTTTACCCTTGCCCTTGTTCCCAAACTTCATGTCTCGCCAAGAAGTGGAACTACTAGCTGCAACCTTCGTCGCCTCAGCAACCTTGGCCTTCATGGCCTTACTCGAGCTGTAGAAATCTTCAATATCACGACACTGCTGAACCAGTGTCCCAAAATCTCTAGAAGCAGAACCAGCTAGGTAACCAGCAATATCCTCACTAAGTCCCCTGCGGAACTTAGCAGCCAGAAATGTAGGAGTAGGCCTCGCCATCCTGAAGTGTGCAAACTTCACCAACTGGTTGAACTTGGCTAGGTACTCGTCCACAGACAACGAGCCCTGAACCAATCTGTCGAACTCTCCCTGCTGCCTCTCCTGAGCGTCATATGGAAAGTACTAACCCAAGAAGAAATCCTCAAACATAGGCCAAGTCATCACATGACCCTGCATCTCGTAGACATGAGAAAGGTTTGTCCACCACTCATGGGCATCACCCTCCAGCATGTAGGTAGCGAACATCAACTTCTGCGGATCTGTGCACTGCATGACCCGAAAAATCTTGTCTAACGCCTGAAGCCAACGTGCCGCAGCAACAGGATCAGAAGACCCATCAAAGGCAGGTGGCTTATGCTTACGGAAAGCATTCAGCCGGCGATCGATCTCCTCACGATCCTCAACAAAAACAGGGACGGTCTGCATGGCCCCCGTAAGATGACTGCCATCTCCCATCTGACTCTGAGGGTCATCCTGCAGACTGGGTGGAGGTGGTGGTGGTGGCGGTGGAGGTGGTGGCGGTGGAACATGACCAACACCAGGGCCATTCCTCATCTCCTCCAACATGACTCTAAACATCGTCATGTTCGCCAGACGGTTGGCCTCCAACACGTCCTCTGTGGCCTTCCTGTTCGCCTCTCTGACGGCGTCCAGCATGGCCTGGTTTGCCATTCTCATGGCCTCCTGGTCGGCTAGTCGGGCCGCCTGCATCTCAGCTAATGCAGCCAGGACAGGATCGGGCCGATCCTCCGAAGTCTCGCGGTTTCTCCCGGGTCTTACCATGATTCTGCACAAGTTGCACAAATTATGAGTTGATCAGGCCCACGCAATGTGGTCACATATGCATTATATAATACTCGACGGAGCAAACACACAAAACAGACACAACCAAACATCCTAATCATTGCAATACATACAGGCTTTTCCCTAGAACCGTTGCTCTGATACCATAAAATGTAACACCCCGTATATACCCGGAATATTAATATCACATCGTATTAAGCGGTGCTTAATTAAAAATGCGGAATATTCTTTTTCTTTTCAATTATGACGTCATTATCAATTACCAACTTGATTACTTAATCAATTTCATAAAATATCGCCTGTATGTAAATTGCAATAAGACATCTACTGAAATACCTCAATATATAGATAAAGTGTGTATCTAAATCACGACATTACATCAAGTAATCCGGACAATATCCTGGTACATTATTACAACTCCAAAAAACTCAAGACAAAACCAAGACATAATAATACTATGTGTCATGGACAATCCCCATGCTCACCAAATAACATAGTAAACAACAAGTCTCAGCATAAAACTCCATAAACATAAACTGAAGCTATAAGCATAAGCAGCATGCAAATCCAGCATCCAATCATGGCAGCATAATATAACAGCAATCTAACTCAGCTCCGGCCTCCTGCCGCCTGAGGTCTCAACATTACCTGACCCTGAAATAAGCATTCCCCAAACGTGGGGTGAGATCTCTAAACTAGAAATCTCAGTAAGACAAGGGTTCCTCAAGGATCTTCCACCCCAAGCTCACTTACATGTGCAATATAAGTTCAAAAAGCATTTATATCATTATCAGTTCCAAAACTATATAGTGCAACAGATATCTATGGCATGTGTGTAATCACTATCTACTGGCCAGAGAAATGTAGGAATACGTCTATTCCCTACATGTAGTACAAGGAACACCGCTTGCACCTCACCCACAGCCTCACCCTCTTGTATGTTCTACATACTCAGGCTTACCGTATAGGTGGAACACCTCCATGCATATCAATAAGGCACTAACATATAATAGCTCAACAGCATTTCCAAAACATCAAAAGCATGTAACACAGCATGCATATACCATTTCCCCATGGGACATGGTGGAACCACAACATGGCTAAACCGAGGACACGAAAGCTTACCTCTAAGCTAGCTATCCAATGCCACAAGCTCAAAGTCCAATCACAGCAGATCACAATCTGATATGGACCAAACATAAATCAATAACATGTACCACATGCATACAAATTAAAGACAACGCCTTTTCATTACGTTTTCAAGTCTTAAAGCTTCTAACAAAGCCACAAGCCCTAAATCCCATGATTATGGCTTAATCCATTAAAAACAGAAGTTCAACTTCATCAATCTAGGGTCTACAAACCCCCAATAGCCTACTGTATGCACAACACAGCTACTGTTCTGCGAAATCCCAAGATATCCGGATATTCCTCGGGACCATATTCGGATATTCAATATCCGGATATCTCACTGTACATTTCCGGATATGCAATATCCGGATATCCAGGATCCCATATCCGAATATACAACATCCAGGTATCCCAAAACCCCATATCCGAATACACATATCCGGATATTCCACGGGCAGATATCCGGATATTTCACGACAGAATGCAGTTTCTGCATTTTCGTGAAGATATCCCTTAAAGGTTCCCTTTTACCGATTTTAAACACCTAATCATGCATTTCTAGGCGTGTTCAACATTACCCAACAACAAGTTATCATCTTTTAACCTTAACATGCATCAAGCTTCCATTTTTAAGCCTTAAAACTCAAGATCAAAGGTTGATATACATACCAAGGCTCAAAACTCAGAATGAAGATGCTCGTGGAGCTCAACACAGCCCCTCAAGTCTGACTCAAGGGAGATGCACGAAAATGGCTTCACAAAGGTTGGTTCTTTAACACAAAGGTCACCACTTGGACCTCCAAAAACTAAAACCAAGCTTCTCTCAACCCAAAACCAACAAGTCAGCAACCAAACCTCCCTCACACAAACTTCACAACTCAGAAACAACACTACAAACCCCTTCCCAAAGGTGACTCTCCCTCACACAAGTGTTTAAGAAGAAGAAACCACAAAGAACAAGGAAGAAATGGCTCCAAGACTCTCAAGGAAGAAGATCTCAGCAATGGAACAATGCCAAGGTGCACTCAGCCACCAAGTCACGTATAAAATTCTGATCCTAGGGTTTTGTGCCCATAATGGGAGTATTTATAGCCCATACACACTTAAACACACAATATTAACTTTAATTTCTACGCTTAACATTTTAATCCCAAACTTAGGATTCTGAAACTACATAATTTTCTAAGAATTAACATATTTTTCTTATAATTTTCTGAGCAACTTTCCGGTACGCGCTTTTCCAAGTCAGTACCGGTTTCCAGCACCAGTTCTCTTTATTTGGACTTGAAACTCGTTTTACAAGTCCTACGTATTATCCTAGTAATTATCATGCACTTACATTAATTTTTCCGAGATACTTTTTCGGTACACAGTTATACCGACTAGCAGAACCGGTATCTGCACTTTTCTTCCGAAAAGCGACTTTCAGCATTCTTAATCACTTATTAAGATTATTAAGCCTCATAAATAATTATTAAGGTCAATTATGGAATCATCTCTTATTTTTGCATAATTAATTAATTAAATACCTTAATTAACGGTGCGGGTTCTTACATTTCCCAAGTGTTTCCCAAGTGAAAGGATGAAGAAAATCAAGAAAGATCAAGACTTGGTTCAAGAATGGAAGGAAAGCCAATAGAGCAGTCACCAAGAAGCTGGTCAGCTCCCTCTCACGTTGGTTTTCTTTTTTCTAGGGCTATGTGCCCTTAAAAATGAGTATTTATAGCCCAAGCCACTTAAACACACAGTATTATCTTTAATTGATACGCTTAGCGTTTTAATCCCAAACTTTGGATTATGAAACTAAGATTTATCATATTTTTCTTATAATTTTCTAAGCACCTTTCCGGTACGCGCTTTTCCAAGCCGGTACTGGTTTCTAGCACCAGTTCTCATTATCTGGACTTGAAACTCGTTTTACAAGTCCTACATATCATTCTAGTAATTATTATACACTTATTATAATTTTCCGGGATACTTTTTCGGTAAGCATTTATACCGACTAGCAGAACCGGTATCTGCACTTTTCTTCCGAAAAGCGACTTTCAGCATTATTACTCACTTACTATAATTATTAAAGCCTTATAATAATTATTAGGGTCAATTATGGAATCATTTCCTATTTTCTCATAATTTATTAATTAAATTCCTTAATTAACGGTGTGGGTTCTTACAATGCGCCTACATGCGGGTAAAAACAAAAAAATGGTCTTTGATGCGAAAGCATAGACAATCTATGCGCCTCATGTTTTAGGATCTTCCCGTTAAACATGTAGGGTTTAAAATTCATACCTTTTTCACTTGAAGGTGTCAAAGTGGATGACTCCCTCTAACAGTAATCCACACGGCTACCTCTTGGTTGCTTCTGAGAAACGCTTTCTCCCTGAACCCTCCCTTTCCTTGGAAGCTCGCTAGGCTGCGGCAAGGTGGAGGCTTTCAAGTGTTTTTGTTTATTTTTCTCAAGACTGTAATGTTGTGTAATGTTGTCTTGAGGTTAGGTGAGAGGACCAATAATGGAGGAAGAGAGATGAAGAGAAAGAAGGGCGACCAAAAATTAGGATTTTAATCCAGAGAGGCGCTGTATATCTTGATCTGAAGAAAAAGACGTTACTTTAACGTGGTTCAGCAAATCCTTTAATCAGCATTAAGATATGGACGTTACATTAACGTTTCCTCATCAAATCCCTTAATCAGCATTAAGAGATGGACGTTACATTAACGTTTCCTCATCAAATCTCTTAATCAGCATTAAGAGACAGACGTTACATTAAATATAATTTTATTTAAATTCATAATTCAAATAAAATAGAACTAATAAATCTCTATCCAATCATATTAGATACAGATAAGGATAATTCAAAACTATCCTTAATTACCTAACCTCTTGAATTTAAATAAAATTAAATTCAATTTTATCCTAGCCCGCAATTTAAATTTGAATTCAAATTCGAAATTCGAAAATTCAAATTCAAATTTCGAATTGCGCCAAAAACTTAGTTTGGCCAAGTCAACTATTTGACTTGCTAGGATTCATGGCCCAATACCGTATTAGGCCTACTAACACATTTGAGCTTATTAATAGAAAAATTAATCTTTCACTAATAGTCCAAAGGCGCATGATGATATTGGACTTGGAGTTCAACTCCAACCCAATTACACCTATAGTCTTGAAAAACCCAATAACACTTATTGGTCCAAACTTGCTAAATGTAAGCAATCAAGAATAACCTTAGTGTGTGACCCATTAGGCTTAATTAGTCACTGACATAAATAAACTTGAACCAATTAAACTCTTTTAACAGACCCAATTTATCTAATGACCACATAAGACACTAGCAATGCTCTGCAGCCCCAGAACTAATCGAGTTGATCAAGTGATCTACCTTTCTAATTTGGATACCGTGCCGGCATCCCTCACAACGTCATTCACATATAGTCGAGAGCAAGGATAGAGTATCATCTCTCTTTATTGACTAAATATAATATTTCACAGGAACTATGAATCTTCTTCCATTGACTCTAAGATAGATCATGACTCTTCATGATCTCTTACTATGCATAGATTCCCGAGTCAACTAGAAGTCATCCAAGCCCTACCGGTCTTGTGAACGACTAATCCCTTATAGGGGATTGTGAAGTCCTTTCGACATGTTCATCTATACTCATGTATTCGAGTCATACCCAAGAGTACATTGTTCTCCCCATTTTCAGGCGGATAAAGTTGTACAGTCAAAGTATAACTATAGGACATAATATTTGATGACATCCTTAAGTCTAGGACGATCTGCACTACCAAACGATGAGAGACTTTACAAATCCAATGATACTCTCTATAATGAATCCTTGTGGAGTCTCTCGGTGGGCCAGTTCAGTGCTATCTGTTCTCTAACAGATCCACCCACGACATCACCTAAAACATCACCATGCCTGCATTCCATGAGGTTCCTACCTCGTATCTTTATACAAGTAAATGACGTCGTACTAGTCTTATTGAGATCACCAATACCCTTTCTTGGTGATTCAAGACCAGGAACAAATTTTAGATAATAGACATACAGTGTCCTCAAGTCCTCATGATCATGATCCCTATAATAGATCCCCGAGTGAACATCTGTTCTATTCATAGGGTCTTTATCTTTATTCACATATTAACAATAAAATATTGGCGAGACATAAATATGATAAAGATAAAGTTTGCTCAAATTTATAAATCATGAAATACCACTTCGAAAAAGGTGTTCATCTGATAAAACAGATTGTCTCTTGCACACCTATATACTAACATTCCCGAGGTTACAGATCCATTTTGCCGACTTCCCTTGCCTACACTGTTCCATCGACCTATAGAACAAAATCATTTAAAAAGTCTGTTTAACCAATAAAATGAGATGAATGGATTGAAGAGAGAAAGAAGGCTATTATGAGTACTTGAGTAGTATAAAATATATAAAATAAAAATAAAAGTTAGTATACTTGGCCAGCCTAAGAAGCTTTAAGGCCGGACTTTTGAATTGTAGCCTGATGTCATTTTATTAAATGAGCTTTTATATAAGTACAATTCTGATTACAACAACCAATTTTAAACATATAATTCAGATCTTCACGAGGCAGGCCAAAATCCTTGATTCGTGTACCATCCCTATATACAAAAATAAAAAATAAAAATAGGCTACGGTTTTCAGATGCGTACATGTGAGATGCGTACATATGCGAAATTTTTATTGTGCTACGGTCGCACCATTCATTGGGTGCGACCCACCAATTAAAATAGAAGAGAGAGGATGTAAATTGTACGGATGAGAAGTTAAAAAAATTAAATAATCCAAATGTCAAAAACTGAATGGAAGACTTAGATGCGTCGGTTGCGTTGAAAAAAGCGCTCGTACATGTGACATATAACTTCGTTTTATAAGAGGTACTTGGGGATAGTTTGGGCTGGACAGTGCAGCTAATTGTGAGGGGTCCATTATAAGAGCAAATATTTAGAGGACCCGGACCAATGCACCCTTTGTGAGATAGAGGAGAGGAGAGAGGAGAGAGAGAGGGGAAGGAGGAGAGAGAAGGGGACCATAGAATAAATTTCCCCATTATAATAGTCCATGACAGTCATATATATTATCGAAAATTGACATTAATAAGGAAAATAACGTAAAAAGGAGTACATTCAAATTCATTCATTAGAAATTTGATTATGGATACATTTAATTTATAACAATATAAAAATCTAACGTTGATTCTTAATTACCACAAATCTCAGTCTTCACATTAATCATTAGACATGGAATACATTAATTCTTAAAAAAAATATAACATAGTCGACATTTGTAACAATATCTATAAGTCATTATATTTCTCATGAATAAATTTGCAGTTTATTAGGGGGAAAAAAAACAGACATGATGGGGACTTGTTTGTTCTTTACACGTGCAATTATTCTTATTCCTGTTCACTTCATATAGTCCTTTTTCCCTACAATCGTCTGTACGGTACTACAGAATTCTAGGGATCGCGAAACCAAAGCAAATTTCAGACATAATGTTAGGATATTATCTTTAATTCTCCTAGTTGTAAGCTACTTATGGACTGCACATGCAAGTCATTTAATTATTAATTAGGGTATTTATCATCACTTTAAGTTGATTAATTATATTAACACTTGGCTTTTTTCTTTCAAAAACAGAAGAGAGAAAAGAAAAGAAATAAATAAAGAAAACGCAGCAGTATATATCTATTTTATATGATTATTAGTTCATTAATATACTTATTTGAATGATTGTGTAGAACATGGAGTGGAATTTTGTGCCTTTAACTATTGAGAGGAGGATATCTAACCACTTTAACCTTGTTGGGATGGAGGTTGTATCTTTTCACCATTATACAAATTAGCTTGAGGAAATGTATTTCGAACATGAGGTTTCTAAAAAGTGCATCTTATTTATAGTTTCATGAGGAATATTAGTTACCGTGGATATGTTCCATATCTTGATAAAATTATTTTCCTTATTCATGATGAAATGAATTTAAGAACATGTTTATTATTATTCTGGATTCATATATATGGGTCGTACAAGTTCTAAAAGATAGAGTTAAGTTAATCCCAATTCAACGTCAAATGGGCTTTTATCCATTAATTCAAGAGTTGGAATCATCAGGTAAATCTCATTTATAAATAAATTATTAAATTTAACATATACTTATTGTTTTAACCCTGATTTCTTAATTGGTTATTGTGCATATACACATAGTTTTCAATTGGCTTAAAGTCTTCTTGTGTGCATAGTGATTTGTCACCCTTTATAATGTCTCTTCAGTAAACTTCGCAAGTTTACAAATCCAACATTAACTATAATCCTCTGAAATTATTATTAGAAAAGTCCATTTTTTCAAAAACTTTCACAAAAATAAATTTTTTAAGCATTTATTTATTTCACAAATTTTCGACGAAATCAATTTTTCATCGAAAGTTTTCGACATAATTAGTTTTTCGTTAAAAATTTCACAAAAATATTTCTTTTAATATTTATTTATTTCAAACATTTTCAACGGAATCAAATTTTTGTCAAGATTAGTTTTCCATCAAAAAAATTCGATGGAAAATGAATTATGTCAAAAAATTTGTCAATAATTTTGACGAAATTTTTTCCGTCCAAAATTTCTATCGATATTAAGGACTTTTATAGTAGTGAACCAAACGTTTAGTTAAGTACAATATTTCCAAAAATAGGTGGTGTTTCTACTTGAGTAGTAATAAATAAAAAGACAAGCAATTAAACAATAGGCAGTTATAGCATGCATTCAAACTTTTCCCCTAATCATTATTATTGTCTCCCATTTTTGCTTTTGCTTTGAAATAGATAAGATGGGTGTCTGCATGAAGTGATGGGTCCACAAAATTTCATGAGAGGAATAGGGACCCAAATCTCCCCATGTGAGTTTGATTTGGGAACCAAGCAAAGAAAGCTGGTCTCTTTGATAAACAGCTCACATGGGGGAGGAGGACACATAATTCTTATGAAGCCCTTTTCTCTTCACAGCTCATCCTCATCCAAAGTCCTCCATATTCCTACTTTACCACTATACATCTCATAAATTAATATCACCCATGTTACTGCACCACAGCGAAATTGGTCCCACATTCCCCCTTTTTTGCAAAATACCCAACTGAAAATTGGAAACCCAATTGCATATTCTTTAACTAAAAAAATAGCCAATTAATCTGATCCAAAACCGGAGAACAAATATGCGTTATCGTTCCTTAACCATTAATCTCAAATCAACAAAAATTGCAGTGAAATAGAGATGGTTACATACTTATCAATGAACGGTTGTTATGAAATGAACTCATGTCACATCATAAAATCCATTTCCCTAATAGCGGAGAGGAAGGCATTTTAGTCCATTTATTTTATTTTAGGGAAAAGTGTTTGTCCTTTTAAATGACACAACTTATATCATTTCACTCTCACAAAGAGATAGGACCCACATATTTATATTTTTTTGTCCACTCTCTCTCCTCCTTTATCTATCTCTTTCTCTTACTTAAAATGACACAACTTTACATCCTTTAAAATGATACACACTTTTCCCTTTATTTTATTAATAAAAAATTAGAATATTTTGTCAAAATAACATAGTGAAACTAGTATGGGATGTAGGGGTGCTAAACGAGGCAGGGGCCTTACAGGAGCCTTTGGCTCGGCTCGTGAAGGCCTGAGCTTACATGTCTAAAATTGATTGTTGGACCCAGACTTGAACTTGTATAAAAGCTCGTTTAATAAAAATGCCTCAGGCTCCAATTCAAAAGCTCGGCCTTAGAGCCTCTCAGACTTGCCTAATATATTTTTTTTATATTTTTTTATATTTTTTATACTACTTGTGATAGCACTCTCTCTCTTCTCAATTTATTTCATCACATTTTATTAATTAAACAGACTTTTTGAATGATTTTATTTTATATTATGCTATTTGGATATACATTAAATTTATGAATATTTATGGAATTACTAGTGCTGTTGATTGTAGATTTTGTTTGGGTATATTTTTGTTGTCTTATTATTTAAAAACAGGCTAACAGGCTAAACCAGACTTTTATTTTTTGTAAATGAGTCAGGCCACAGGCTGATATTATATTCGTAATAGGTAACAGGCTATAAGGCCAGTCTGACACATTTGAACACAGGCTCGGCCCTTTAAGACCAAAGCTCGGCTCGGCTCGTTAACACCCCTAATGGGATGTATGTGTTTAAATCACGTAAAGGGTTTGTTAAAAAAAAAAATCACTTATAGGGTTATATGTAATTTGTGCAGAAGTTCTTAGAAAGTAAAACAAACTGAATGTTTTTCATTGAGTGAGAAAATGAATCGAAAGATGTTAAATTACAGAAGCTTGGTTCTATTTATAGTTTTGGAACCAAGTAAGTTACAAAGGTGCCACGTGGTCAACTAACTATCAGAAACCGAAACCAACTTCAACTAACTAACAAATTGAAATATTAATATTGATATCTATCACCCCCCTCAAGTTGGAAGACATATGTCATGGAGAACCAACTTGGACATAAAACCATGGAACACACCAGGATGTAAACCTTTTGTAAAGAAATCAGCTAACTGTTGAGTAGTTGATATTGGTAACAGGTGAATGAGTCTTGAAAGCACCTTTTCTCTAGTGATATGGCAATCAAGTTCTATATGTTTGCTTCTCTCATGGAATGAAGGATTGTGAGCCAAATGAATTGCAGCATGATTGTCACAATACACTGCTGAAGGACGCATAATGGGAACACCAAGAACAAATAGAAGGTAAGTCAACCACTGAACTTCACATGTTAAAGTTGCTAAGGCTCGATATTCGACTTCTGCTGATGAGCGGCTAATCGTGCTTTGCTTTTTGGATTTCCAAGATATCAACGAAAATCCAAGAAAAACACAAAAGCCGGTTGTTGATTTCCTTGTATCAGGGCAAGTGGCTCAGTCAGCATCTGCAAAGGCTGAGAGATGCAAATTGTTATTGGATGGAAAGAAGAGTCCCTTGGCTGGAGAACCCTTCAAGTAACGTAGAACTCTGCAAGCTGCGTTAAAATATGCTATCATTGGATTAGCAACAAATTGGCTAAGCTGTTGGACTGCAAATGAAATGTCCGGTCTTGTATTTGTGAGATACAACAAGCGCCCAACAAGACGTTTATAGGAAGCTGGATCATGATATGGAACACCCTGATTTTATCTCAAGCGAAGGGTTGGCTCCATGCGTGTAGATGCAGGCTTAGCTCCTAGTAAGCCACTATCATTGAGTAATTCTAAAACATATTTCCTTTGATTTAGAACTAATCCTCTTTTTGAACGTGCCACCTCTAAACCAAGGAAAAAATTTAGAGGCCCTAGATCCTTGATACAGAAAAGACTATCTAGATGTCGTTTAATAGTGTTAATCTCACGCATATCATTACCCGTTAATACCATGTCATCTGCATACACAAGTAATGCAGTGAACGAGTTACCTTTGGCTTTTGTGAATAGAGAATGATCACCTGAGGATTGTTTGTATCCAAGCAGCTACAGCTCTGTTGTCAATCGTGTGTTCCACTGTCAGCTGGCTTGTTTAAGCTCGTACAATGATTTTTGAAGCTTGCAAACCTTGTTTGAATCTGGTGCAAGCACTCCATTAGGGACTGACATATAAACCTCCTCACTAAGGTCACCATGGAGGAAGGCATTGTTGATATCTAGTTGCTCTAGGCACCAATTGGAAGATATGGCAACTGCTAAGAGGAGTCTAATGGTTGTGAGTTTTGCAACCGGTGAAAAGGTTTCAAAATAGTCAACACCTTCTAACTGATTGTATCATTTTGCTACTAACCGTGCCTTGTAATGAGCTATAGTCCCATCTGGGTTGTGCTTGATTTTGTATACCCATTTGGATCCAATTGGGCGTTTTCTGGCTGGTAAATCAACAAAGGTCCATGTTTGGATCTGATTGAGTGCCTCAATTTCCTCATTCATGGAATTTATCCATTCAGTGGATTGAGAGGCTTGCTTATAAGTGGTTGGTTCAATGAAGGCACTAATGTTGTAGCAGAACGAAGAATATTTGTTTGAGCACTTATCATATGTCATAACAGATGATAAAGGGTACAGACATGCTGATCTGGTGTTGGACACTTGCCTTGTAGTAGCAGAAAAGTTGCAATGAAAGTCTTCAAGATGCTTAGGTGGTACTTTTGATCTAGTCAAACGTCTGGGAGCATTGCTGCCGATGGAGTATTATTGATTGTGCCAAGAGCTGATACATCTGTAGACATGTTTGGCTGTGCAACTGTCACCTCTGATTGGTCACTGAATTGTTCAGGAATTACCATATCAGTATTTTGATCAATTAATGCTGCATCATTTGTATTTGAAGAAGGAATATCATACATGTTATTGATATCACCACCAAGTGGCCAAGGAGCATGAGATACTGCATGTTCTTTAGTAAATGGGAAGTTTTGTTCATAAAAAAACAACATTCCTTGAGATAACTATTTGTCTGGAAGTTAGATCATAGAGTACAAATCCTTTGACTCCATCTTTGTGTCCAATATAGGCACACTTTATTGCCCGAGGATCAAATTTCGAGCGGCCAACAGCATTTGTAGAGGCATAAGATAAACATCCAAAAGCCTTAAGATGTATGATTATAGGAGGCTCATTATACAACATCTCAAATGGAGATTTGTTATTCAGTACAGGAGTATTCAGACGATTAATTAGGTAGATGGCATGCATAATGCAGTGTGACCATGGGCCTGGAGGTATTTTACTTTGGAAGAAGAATGCCCTTGCTATGCTTAGTATATGCTGATGTTTTATGTAACACCCCGTATATATCCGGTAATGTTATCATACTATCATATTAAGCTGCGCTTAATTAAAAATGCGAAATATCTTTTTCTTTTCAATTATGATGTCATTATCATTACCATCTTGCTTATTGAATCGATTAATAAAATATGGCATGTATGTAGATTGCAAAAGACAGCTAACTGAAATACCTCATAACATAAATAATATAAGTATGTCTCTAGACACGGAACTACAACACGTAGACCGGTCCAACTAGCAGTTTATACAACTCCAACTATAAGTACTAACATCAGTGACATGGACAATCCCCATGCTCACACAATTAAGGCAACAAAGCCCACATCATCTCAACAATAGCAACATAATAAAAGTAAGCTAATACATCAAATCAGCAGATATAACCAGCATCCAATATGTCAGCATAAATAACAGCAATATCATCAACTAAGATCTGGCCTTATGCCGCCAGAGACATCAGCCCCCAAATTACCTGAACCTGAAATAAGCGCCCCAAACATGGGGTGAGATCTCTAAACAAGAAATCTCAGTAAGACAAGGGATCCTCAAGGATCTTCCACCCTAAGCTCACTTACATGTGCAATATAAGTTCAAAAGCAGTTCATCAATATCTTTTCTAAAATAGTGCAATGCAGCAGATAATCATGTCATGTGTGTCAATACTATTCTACTGGCCATAGAAATGCAGGAATACGTCTATTACCCACACTAATGTAAGATGCCACTTGCACCCACCCACAGTGTCACCGTCTTGTATGATGCCACATACTCAGGCTAACCGTCAAAGTGGAACAACACATGCATATTAAAAGCCATTACACATAAAGCTCAACAGCATTCCAAATATATCAAAGCATATAACACAGCATGCATATAATCATTCCCCCATGGGGCATGGTGGAACTACACAATGGCTAAACCGAGGACACGAAAGCTCACCTTGCAAGCTAACACTCCAACCCAAGAGTCCAACCAATCCTCAAAGTCCAAACACAGCAGAATCACAATCTGTTATGGACCAATAATATATCATCAATCATACTCTACAAGCATACCGTATTAAGACTGCGCCTTTCCTTTACGTTTTACGTCTTAAGGCTTCACACAAAGCCACAAGCCCTTAATCACTTGATTCTGACTTAGTTCGATTATTATAGAAGTTCAACTTCATCAATCTAGGGTCCACAAACCCCCAATAGCCTACTGTATGAACAGTACAACTATTGTTCCTCAAAATTCCAGAATATCCGAATATTCGTCGGGGACATATCCAGATATCAATATCCGGATACCATATCCGGTTATCCATATTCGGATATCAAAGACCTCATATCCGGATATCAATATCCAGATACCATATCCGGATATCAATATCCGGATACACATACCCAGATATTTCGCGACAGACAACAGCTTCTGAATTCGCGAAGATATCCATCCAAGGTACTATTTTTAACACTTTAAAACGTCAAAGCATGCATTTTTAGGCACATTTAGGTTCATACTCAGATTACATACTTGTTTAACTTATAAAACATGCCAAGACATCAAATTTAACCCAATAAACTCAAGATCAAAGGTGGTAACACTTACCCAAGGTTCAACCAGCCAACAAAAGGTGCTCTTGGAGCTCACAAGACAACTCCAAGGTACTCTGACTTTGTTGAGAAAGAAAATGGACCAACAAAGATGAGTTTTTTCTTCACAAATGTGACACTTTGAAGCTCAAAATGTCATCACCAAGGTTCCCACAACCCAACTCTCAAACTTAGCCCTCAAACCCAACAAAACAGGGACACCAAACTCAGAAATGATATCACTCACACCTCACAAGACCAATCCACATAAGGCAATGGTGTTTTGGTAGAGAAATCAAGAGTAAAAATGGCTCCTTTGGCTCAAGAGAGTGAGGGAAGGTGAAGGTGGCAAGGCTGACTTCAAAGACTCAGAATTTTCACGTAGGAGGCAGCCAATATGACCTAGGATCATGTGCCACTAAGCTTATATAGTCACTTAACCAATAAACACACAATATTAACTTTAATTGTTACGCTTAGTATTTTAATCCCAAACTCAGTATTCTTAACCTACTCAATTTTACAAGAATTATCATATTTTTATTTTATTTTTCTGAGTACCTTTCCGGTACGCGCTTTTCCATAGCCAGTATCAGTTTCTGGCACCAGTTCTCATTATTTTAACTTGAAAATCGTTTTACAAGTCCTATATATTATTCTAGGAATTATCATGCACTTATTATAATTTTTCGAGATACTTTTTTGGTACGCACTTATACCGACTAGCAGAACCGGTATCTGCACTTTTCGTCAGAAAAGCGACTTTCAGCATTGTTACTCACTTACTTTAATTATTAGAGCCTCATAATAATTATTAGGGTCAATTATGAAATTATCTCATTAAACTCATAATTAACTGATTAATTTCCTTAATTAACGGTGCGGGTTCTTACATTCACCCCACCTTTTTATGATTTTGTCCTCAAAATCAGAATATACTTGTCTCGGATATCGGGATACTGCCGGAGAAGCTCGTCTTCTCGCTCCCAGGTACACTCCTCAGGAGTCCTTCCTAACCATTGCATTTTGACCATCGGAATGATCTTGCTCCTCAGCTGCTTCTCGCTACGATCGAGAATCTTGAGTGGTCCGGCGGAAGTTTTCAAGTTCTCCTGAACCTCCACATCATCAGGTTGCACCACGTGCGAAGGATCCGCTACATACTTGCGAAGCTGAGACACGTGAAACACGTCATGGATGTTGGCCAAGTTCGGAGGCAAGGCAAGCCGGCAACATGTCCTACTCTACCAAGAATCTGGTATGGCCCAATAAACCGCGGGCTCAGCTTCCTCACTCTTAGTGCCCATCCAACATCAGTGACAGGTGAAAGTCTCACAAACACGTGCTCACCCTCACTGAACTCCAGTGGACGATGCTTGACATCGTAGTAACTCTTTTGGCGATTCTGCGCATGCTTCAGCTTTTCTCTAATCATCTGGATCTGCTGGGTAGTATCTACAACAAAGTCCAATCCAAACAACTCTTTATCTCCAACCTCAGACCAGCAGGTAGGTGTACGACACCTTCTACCGTACAATGCCTCGTAAGGTGCCATGCCTAGGCTAGCATGGAAACTATTGTTATACGAAAACTCCACCAACGGAAGGTACCTATCCCATGCCGAGCCCTGCTCCAACGTGCAAGCCCGCAACATGTCCTCCAAGGTCTGGATAGTCCGCTAAGTCTGTCCATCAGTCTGAGGGTGATAGACTGTACTCAATCTCAACTGAGTACGAAAAGCTCCCTGCAGCGCCTCCCAGAACCGAGATGTGAACTTCGGGTCCCTATCACTGATGATACTCTCGGGCACCCCGTGAAGCCTCACGATCTCGCGAACATACAGTTTGGCCAACTGCTCAGTAGTGAAGCTCACCTTCACTGGAAGAAAATGGGCAGACTTCGTCAGTCTGTCCACAATGACCCATATCGAGTCACAGCCAACCTAAGTCTTCGGCAAACCCACAACGAAGTCCATGGAAATGCTCTCCCATTTCCATTCCGGAATCTCAAGAGGTTGAAGTCTACCAGACGGCTTCTGATTTTCAATCTTCACCTTCTGGCAGATCAAACACTTGGACACATACACAGCTATGTCATTCTTCATTCCTGGCCACCAGAAATCCCTCTTCAGGTCTTGGTACATCTTTGTAGCACCAGGGTGAACAGTAAACTGTCCCTTATGGGCCTCCGCCATAACCTCTTCGGTCAAAGGACCTAGAGGAACCACAACACGCTTCTGAAACAACAGAAGTCCATCCTCTTTCCAAGACACACCGTCTTGGTTCTTCACGTAGTTGAGACACTCTCTCTGCACTTGCGTCTCGTGGATCTTCTACATAAGCTCATTCCTGTCTCTCACAGTCTCCATCTTGAGAAGTGCACCCCAAACAAGGAAGTCACCTTCAAGTCTCAAAACTTCTCTATGATGTCGAAGTCACCCATAGTCAAACTGGATAGACTTAAGGATTTCCAACTCAAAGCATCAGCTACCACATTGGCCTTGCCAGGATGGTACTTCAACTCAAAGTCGTAGTCCTTCAGAAATTCCATCCATCTCCTCTGCCTCATGTTCAGCTCCTTATGATCAAACAGATACTTCAAGCTTTTGTGGTCACTGAACACCGCAAACTGCACACAGAACAGGTAATGCCTCCAAATCTTGAAAGCAAAAACAATCGCAGCCAACTTCAAATCATGAGTCGGGTAGTTCTCCTCATGAGGCTTCAACTGCCTTGAAGTAAAAGCAACAGCTCTACTAGACTGCATCAACACACAGCCCAGCCTCTTTCCAGAAGCATCACAGTAAAGCTCAAATTGCTCCTCAGGATCAGGAAGGACCAGCACAGGTGAAGTAGTCAATCTCTCCTTCAACTCCTGAAAGCACGCCTCACACTCGTGAGTCCACACAAATGGAGTCTCCTTTCGGGTAAGGCGAGTCAAAGGAAGAACCATCATGGAGAAACCCTTGATGAACCTCTGATAGTAACCTGCCAAACCTAAGAAGCTCCTCACCTCCGTAACTGTCTTTGGCCTCTCCCAATCCAGCACGGCCTCAATCTTGTTGGGATCCACTGCAACTCCATCCGCTGAAATCACATGCCCGAGAAACTTGACTGATTTGAGCCAAAACTCACACTTAGAAGGCTTAGCATAAAGCTTTTGCTCCTTCAGCACTTGCAGAACAATCCTCAGATGCTCTGCATGCTCCTCCTCAGTCTTGGAGTAAATCAGAATGTCATCAATAAAGACGATCACAAACTGATCCAGATACGGCAGGAAAATCCTATTTATGTAATCCATGAACACTGTCGGCGCATTGGTGAGTCCAAACGGGTATTATCATCTACTATAGTCAACAGATATCTATAGCCATGTATCGAAGGCACTAAACATGGCCCTCATATATCAATATGCATAAGATCAAATGCTGAACTTGATACAGTATGACTAATAGGAAAATTTAATCTCTTTTGCCTTGCTAAATGGCAGGTGTCACAAGGACCATCAATGTTCTTACACTTAATGAAAGGATAATGGAGCATCATGGCTCTTATTATAGCCTTTGAGCAATGTACTAAACGCAAATGCCATACATCATCAATACAATTTTCTACCAGATAACTAGTTTTAGAGAAACCAGTTTCTCTCTCTGTCTTCAAGTTATCCTTCCTATTGTTGCTTGAATTATCTTCACATTTACAGTTTTGTTTGAGAACGTACAACCCTCTTTCCAACTCAGCAGAACCAATCATCTTCATTGATGGTGTCTGCTGAATGATGCAAATTCGATGCTGAAACAAGACATGACAGTTAACTTCATAGATGAGTTTGTTAACTGATATAAGATTTACTGTGAATCTTTCTACGCATAGGACATTTTTTAGGCTCAAAGAATCTAATAGTATAGTTGTACCAGAATAATATGAATGTACAATACTTCCATTAGGCAAAGAAATTGGAACAAGATCAATTTTCTTGACATGAAATAAACTTCCATAGCTACAAGTAATGTGATCAGTTGCTCCAGTGTCTAAAATCCATGGGATTATAGAGTTACCTGGTGATGAACCCTTAGTTCATCAGGTTTTTAAGCATGAATTAATATCAATTTGTGTGATTAAATGGATGGAAAATAGGTTAATGTCCTGGAAATCTCTCAAATACAAGTTCTGAAGCTTATGTTGAAAATTTACATTGTTTTTGTAGGGAAATGAAGCTCAAGAAGCAAAAGAGAGAAGGAAGAAGATTCTGAAGAATGGGAAAATTCTAAGTGTTGGGCGCTAAAACGCCCAAAACTGAGCGTTTTAGCGCCCTGTTGCACAAAAGATGCTGGTGCTGAACATTAAAACGCCCAAAACTGAGCGTTTTAGCGCCCAAGACAGTTAAAAGCAGTTGGGAATCCGTCAAGGTTGAGCGCTAAAACGTCCAGAAATGAGAGTTTTAGCGCCCATGTCAGTTTTCAGTTGTAATTTGTAAATTATAAAAGGACAAGGGGCCTTCACATTCTGACATATTCCAGACACAATCCAATCCTGTCATATCTCATTCTGACTTTTCCCATCACACTAGGAGAAGGGAGATCAGATCAGGTCTTTCATAGATCTGATCTGACTCCTCATTTTCTCTGACTTCCCAAATTCTTAGGACTTAGTATTGTAATAGTTAGTATACTTTCATGTAATTGCACTTGGAGATTGAAGACTCAACTATCATGTCAATGGAGTTTGATATTTCTTCTCTTGTTTGTATTTCAATTATGTCTTAGGAGAGTCCTTTGTAGTCTGATTCAATGGAACTCAAGTTTGAATTTATGAATGGTTAATTAGATGTTTTGTTTATCTATTATATGATTGTATGAAGTTGTCTTGATTAATTCTTCATGTTGAGGAATAGTGTAGAACAGACATGTTTACATTGTTTCTCTATTTTTGACAACTTCATCATTAGTGTGCTAGTAGTCAAAGTATTGATGCTAGGATTCTGATGTGATCTTAAGACCTTAGTAATTAATGCATGTATTAAGAAAGGAATCACCAAGGGATTGGGGTTTCTGATTAATGTGTCTATCAGGGTAGTAAGGGATTACATCTTGAGATGATAAGAAAAAGGTTGATCAACATCACATAGTAGATAATTCATAATGGAAATTGGTTCATCTATAAATTCATGTTTGAGGGAAAATGACATATGACTACTTGTTTACATTATAATTTACATTTTATTTATTTATCAAGTTTTAATTCAATTCAGTGTAGTTTCTGGTGACAAGAAATCTATGCAATCTATGAACTTTTGTTTGATTCAACTCAAGTACATATGGTTAGTCAGTGCTTGACACAAATCCTCGTGGGAACGATCTTTACTCATCATTTTATTACTTGTACGACTAGTACACTTGCTAGATTCGCAACAAGTTTTTGGCGCCGTTGCCGGGGATTTGTTCTTCAACATTGACAGACACCATTAATATTTGAGATTGAATCTTTTATTTTTCAGTAATTTAAATTTATGTGTGAATTTTTGTTCTTTCTGGTCCATAGCGCTAAAACGTTCAGACGTGACCGTTTTAGCGCGATGCGACGCACATCAATGTGCACATGTCTCTAGAGACCAGCGCTAAAACGCTTGATTTCAATGTTTTAGCGCTGGTCCACTCATATGATTTACATGTTTCTGGGTAGTTTTCTCTTAGTTTTATTTTGTTGTTAGTTTAGTTTTGTAATTCAGTTTAGTACATTGAGATAATTACTGTTTTGACTGATTCACATTGCGATAGTACTGATGCTATTGGGTTATGTATAATGTGTTTCAGTGATCAATTGCTGCTTTTAGATTCAAATTAGTTGCTGGGGACAACAACATTTAAATCTGGGAATTGGGTGTGATTGAATGGCATGCAAATTTCAAGGAGATGTCACACAAATTGATGAGCCGAAACAGGGAAATATCTCAATCTTTTTCTTTTCTAATTTTTCTGTGTGATTTAGATTTTAGCTGTAATATTGAATTTGGATTTCAGTTTTGATATGGAATTTAATGAGGATTTGACTGATCAAAGTTTTATATGATTGATCAAATTAAAGGATACAATCTTATACCTTGCATGTTGAGCTTAAATGAAATGATTGCATGACTCATTCAATGTGTAAGAGTAGAAAGATTAATTTTGATGCATATAGAGAAAGTCAAGCATGCACTCTGAACTGTGAGCAAAATTGAGCCTATACAAAAAATTTTGTTCAGAGAGCACTTCACTACATGAATAGCTTTAGAACTTGCCCTGTTTCTTGCTTGAAATGGTTGATGATGTGTAGGGTAGAGGCATTTCCTTCTTGAACCAGAAAGTCAAATGGCCAACCTTTAAGTTCCAATTGCATGAAACACTTGAGCCTAGCATGTTGTCTATCAAGCCAAGAACCACATTTATTCCAATCCTTTAGATTAAAAGTTTCAGATAAGTGATAAGGGATGGAGTGTTCTGTGGGGAGGAAAGTGTTTTTGCAATAAGTGAATGCAAGGTGTTGGAAACATAAGAAAGAAAGAAGGAAAAGAAAGAAAAGGTTGTGAAACACAGTGTTTGGAAGAGACAGAGGGAAGTATTAAAGACACAAAGTGTCTGAAAGAAAAAGAAAGAAAAAGAATTTTTTTTGTTAAAGACACAAAGTGTCAGGAAGAAAAAGAGGAATAAAGGTTCAAAGAAAAGAACAAGGAATGAAAAGGAAGAAAGTTGAGGGAATTAGGAAGAAATTGATTAATTACTGTGAATTCCCTCTTATCTGAATCTAATTCATTTGATCTGAACTTACCTTTTCACATAAATCCTTACCTCTAGTCAAGCCACACACCAAGTCTCATTGCTAATCATACCAAAACCTTTTTGATCTACCTTATGGATCATTGTTACTGTGGATAGTGAGAAGATGGGCAAGCCTATGGCAGTTTGAGTGCAATGAAGAGTGAGAGATAAGTACATCCTTAAACACTAGTGTGCAAGAGTGTTAAAATTCTCATAATTTTTGAGAAGTTCCTAGTGAGGGGGTGTTGTTGTTTGGAAGTCTCTGTATATCATCTTTACTGATCTGTTGAAAAGTCACAAATGATGTTGGGAAAATCATAGGAAATAAGAGATTGCATGGTTATAATTTTGTATCATGAAATGTTGATCTTTTGTTAATTGAAGTCCATCCTCATGAATTTCATCTGTAAAGAATCTCAAGTCCTTCTCTGTTTCAATTCATTGCTGAGGACATCAATGTTCAAATCTGGGAATTGTGATGAACCCTTAGTTCATCAGGTTTTTAAGCATGAATTAATATCAATTTGTGTGATTAAAAGGATGGAAAAGAGGTTAATGTCCTGGAAATCTCTCAAATACAAGTTCTGAAGCTTATGTTGAAAATTTACATTGTTTTTGTAGGGAAATGAAGCTCAAGAAGCAAAAGAGAGAAGGAAGAAGATTCTGAAGAATGGGAAAATTCTAAGTGTTGGGCGCTAAAACGCCCAAAACTGAGCGTTTTAGCGCCCTGTTGCACAAAAGATGCTGGTGCTGAACATTAAAACGCCCAAAACTGAGCGTTTTAGCGCCCAAGACAGTTAAAAGCAGTTGGGCTTCCGTCAAGGTTGAGCGCTAAAACGTCCAGAAATGAGAGTTTTAGCGCCCATGTCAGTTTTCAGTTGTAATTTGTAAATTATAAAAGGACAAGGGGCCTTCACATTCTGACATATTCCAGACACAATCCAATCCTGTCATATCTCATTCTGACTTTTCCCATCACACTAGGAGAAGGGAGATCAGATCAGGTCTTTCATAGATCTGATCTGACTCCTCATTTTCTCTGACTTCCCAAATTCTTAGGACTTAGTATTGTAATAGTTAGTATACTTTCATGTAATTGCAGTTGGAGATTGAAGACTCAACTATCATGTCAATGGAGTTTGATATTTCTTCTCTTGTTTGTATTTCAATTATGTCTTAGGAGAGTCCTTTGTAGTCTGATTCAATGGAACTCAAGTTTGAATTTATGAATGGTTAATTAGATGTTTTGTTTATCTATTATATGATTGTATGAAGTTGTCTTGATTAATTCTTCATGTTGAGGAATAGTGTAGAACAGACATGTTTACATTGTTTCTTTATTTTTGACAACTTCATCATCAGTGTGCTAGTAGTCAAGGGATTGATGCTAGGATTCTGATGTGATCTTAAGACCTTAGTAATTAATGCATGTATTAAGAAAGGAATCACCAAGGGATTGGGGTTTCTGATTAATGTGTCTATCAGGGTAGTAAGGGATTACATCTTGAGATGATAAGAAAAAGGTTGATCAACATCACATAGTAGATAATTCATAATGGAAATTGGTTCATCTATAAATTCATGTTTGAGGGAAAATGACATATGACTACTTGTTTACATTATAATTTACATTTTATTTATTTATCAAGTTTTAATTCAATTCAGTGTAGTTTCTGGTGACAAGAAATCTATGCAATCTATGAACTTTTGTTTGATTCAACTCAAGTACATATGGTTAGTTAGTGCTTGACACAAATCCTCGTGGGAACGATCTTTACTCATCATTTTATTACTTGTACGACTAGAACACTTGCTAGATTCGCAACACCTGGAGATTCAGAAGATTCAGTGTTCATGTTGTAGGCCTTAGTCCTTACCACATTGCTCATGTGTGTGGTTGAGTTCTGCCGTTGCATTTGCTGCTGAATCATATCCAGTATAGTTTGATACTGGTACTTAGTGAATTTGTCTTTCCCTTCATCAGTAGGATTGATTGAGGATTGTATCTCTGCTCTTTGATCTTGATCTGTCACAGTGGCTACATTTTCTTTATGTGTAGGATTCCTTTGTCTATATCCAGGAGGATATCCATGTTTTTCAAAATAAGTATCAACTGTGTGACTTGTTTTTCCACAATAAGTACACAATCTAGATCCTCCTGTTCTTCCTCGTCCCGTTGAGAATCCACGACCTCTTCCACGGGTAATTCCACGCCCTCTCTCAAAGGCTTGATCAGCAAAATTGTAAAAAACTTTGGAAGTTTCAAGTTTAGGCATATTACCTTCCAGTTGCACCATCTGTCTTTCTTGTTGAGTCACTAAGGAGAACACACGATTGACATTTGGTAATGGGTCCATCAACATGATTTGGGACCTCACATGAGTAAATTGCTCATTGAGGCCTTTCAGAAATCTTATAGAATAATCTCTGTCTCAAATTTCTCTTATCTGTGAAAAAATTGAGCAGCATGGTCGAACACATCTACATGCAGGTGTAGGTTGCAGGGCTTCAAGTTCATCCCACAAGATCTTTAACTTCGTGTAGTAATCACTGACCGAATTGTCACCTTGTTGCAATTTGTTAATTTCATCATGTAGATCAGAAATTCTAAAAACATCAGACTATGAAAAAAGTTCTTTCAAATTGTTCCACACATCAACAGCACAATCCATCCAAAGAATAGATTGTGAAATAGACTCTGTGATCAATCGATGTAACCATGAAATCACTATGGTATTACATCTCTCCCAAGTAGCAAACCTTGGATCTGAGATTTCAAGAACAAAAATTGTTCCATTGACAAAGGAAAACTTGTTTTTCGAAATCAAAGTGCAGGATTCTCACTTAGATGCAAATAGTAGGGACTTCCTGGATCTGGAATATCATGAACGATAGCCTTAACTGAACCATCGTTCTTCACCTGAACTGGATTAACGTCTGATTCTTCGCTTAGGTTGGAGCTTTGATTCACCATTTCACCACCTTCCATGAATACAAAAGTGATCTCTCAAAAGAAAATCGAAGGAAGATCAGAAGAGTAAAAAGAACTTCTAGAAGTGAAGCTATGTAGAAATCAAAACGGCGAATATCAGAGCTCCATGTATGGCTCTGATAACATCTTAGAAAGTAAAACAAACTGAATGTTTTTCATTGAGAAAATGAATCAAAAGATGTTAAATTACAGAAGCTTGGTTCTATTTATAGTTTTGGAACCAAGTAAGTTACAAAGGTGCCACGTGGTCAACTAACTAACAGAAACCGAAACCAACTTCAACTAACTAACAAATTGAAATATTAATATTGATATCTATGAGAAGTAATTCACACTTGCCACATATCATGCATTGTATGCATGCACCGTTTGAACCGCACACTCTTCTCCCGTCTCATACAATGTTTAAAAATTCGACCTGGTCATCAACTTAGTGGAAGTCAGGGGTCATAGGATTATGTGTTCAACTGAAGGATTACGGGATTACTTTGCTGACCCGGTTTTACATATTAAAAAAATATAAATATAAATATATATATATATATATATATATATATCTTATACGAAAAAATCAAAAAATTAAAATAAAACCATCAATCATTAAAAATTCAAAATATACTTAACATAATTCAATTAATTACATCCACAAGTCAATTTTACACAAGCTAATCAAAGTATCGAACTATTAAAGTATAAAACACATATTTCAATGGAGTTAATGAAAATTTATATCATCAAACTCAGGCCCTCCTTGTACTTCGAACGCACCTACCGTAGCATGTGAAAGGAGATCCTTTACCCAAAAGAGAACATCAGAGGAGAGGCGGCGGCGCGACGAATCAACGGTGGGGATAGAAGAATTAGCACACGGAGGAGAGGGAGAGAGAAGATTGAAGATGATAGGATTAACCACTACGGTGGAGGAGATCACCGGATCAGGGAGATTGAGAAAGAAGATTAGAAGAGAAAAAGAAGAACGATTCAAATTTCAGATCTAGGCAGCAGCGCGTTTTTGTATTTTTTTTTTTTTTAAATAGTGACCCCCTCTGATCTTTCTGACCCGGAAGTCATGAGTTCAACCAGGGAGTTTCAGGAGTCAAAGGGGTCAACGTGTATCTAGGGTCTAACTACTGACCCCAACCTTCAGAGAGAGTGGTGAGTGAGCCAATGTAATCTAGCCCAGGATGGGAGAGGGTCTTAAATCACTGGTCTCATAGACATGTGACAAACGTACACTCACAAATTATACATCACCGCATTATTGTAATAAAATGTTCAAATTTCGAACTAACGCATTAATTTCCTTTTTCAAATTTTTATGGTAAAAAGGACAGCATTTTATCACACAGTAAAGCAGAACATAAGAAAAAATGTTCTACATTTTTCCACGTACAGAATTAAGATTAAGTGGATGATATGATGTATATGAGGCTGATATGTAAGAATTTTCCAACAGCCTAAATTTTATATTACATATGCAATTATTGTTTCATATAATGGATGATAAGGGATAGGGTCACAGCTGCACGTGGTTGATGATTCCTCTAGTTATTAAACTACACTCCTAATCCTCCCCACTAAATTCGTCGAGTCTTTCACATACTAGCTGTTGCTAGCTGTCTCTATTCCCCTCCCATGTGACCCACCTCTCTCTCTCTCTCTCTCTCAACCTTAGAAAAATAAACATAATTCATGTAACAAGTTTAAGGGAAAAAAAAAAACTATAAAAAAACTACAAATACGTTGTATCATATCATAAGACCTCAATATCTCTCTCCTCCCTAATATCTCTCCTATATTCTCCCCCTTCTCCTTTTATAAGCCCGAGGAGAAGATTTTGATCTGAGATTGGTGGTCGTTTGTGTTAGTTACTTGGTTAGGTTGTAGTTGGGATCTTTGTTCTCTCTCTCCAATATTTCCTCACACAAAAACACAGATATTAGCCTATTCACATAGTAGACAAAATTTTTGGTCTCTCGATATTTGTGGTGACATAACCATAACCATAGCAGTAGGTAGGGTACGTAATGGCACAGTTACCTCCAAAAATACCACCACCATCAAATTTCACCTCCACCACCACTAGTGACAAACAACAATTGCCATCATGGGTTGACGAGTTCCTCGACTTCTCGTCGTCACGACGGGGTTGTCACCGGAGATCGGCGAGCGACTCGGTTGCCTTCCTCGAGGAATGCCGATTCTCCGATGACGGTGCTGCGACGGCGAGGACCACTGCCCATGCATTCCACGGGTTAGAGGATGACCAGCTCATGTCCATGTTCTGCGACGACATTGCCTTGCCTCAAACGCCGTCGTCGCCATCAGAGCAGAATAGCAACAACAATGAGAAGCCTATGGCATTGGACGTCGTCGTTTCCATGCAATACCTTATTAATCAGCCTAAAAATGAGGCCTGCGAGATGGAAAGCTCATGCCAAAGTGACTCGGCGACGCCACCTTCCCCTACCCCAACAAGCACCGAAACTATCCTAGATCCCAAAAGAGTCAAAAGGTAATCATGTTAAACTAAAAAATTTAAAACTAAATTGATTCACATCAATCTAATCGTTGTAATTATAGGATCACAATTATTGATTAATTATTAATTTTCAAAAAATTATAAGTATTAGATTAATAAAAATCAACAGTTAATATTTAATTTCAAATTTTTTAATTTAACACCTGTTTCAAACGATTACGACACATATATAATTTGGATTTTTTTTGACTCCAAGACTTATTTAATATTTATAATTTATTGAATTATATTAATTTATTAATTATTATATAAATAAATTATAATCTTTAAATTGACAAAAATCAACTATTGAGAAGAGAAGTAAAACTTTTCAATATTGTACTTGAAGCAAAAAAAAAATCCCCCCTATTTATTGAATGTTATGATGGAAATCAGAGTTTTGGCTAACCGGCAATCAGCTCAGAGGTCGAGGGTGAGAAAGCTACAATACATTTCTGAGCTTGAAAGGAGCGTCACAAGTTTGCAGGTTAATAAGTTTAATTTTTTTTCATACAAAAAAAAAAAAAATAAGTTTAATTTTTAGCAAATATGTTTGAAGCGGAAGTAGTAGTAATTTTGTATTGATAATTGTGAAAATGTAGTCGGAGGTATCAGCATTGTCGCCACGTGTAGCATTCTTGGACCACCAACGTTTGATTCTTAATGTGGACAATAGTACCTTGAAGCAACGGATAGCTGCCTTAGCCCAAGACAAGCTTTTCAAAGATGGTAATCACTTCTTTTCTTGTTAACTTGCACACAATTTTCTTTAATTAGTTTCCTTGCCTCTTATCATCTATAGATAATTTGTACTTAAGATCTTGTCATTTGCTTATATAATATTTAATAAACTCAAATAAGTTATAATACTTGATCAATGAGTTACTGGTTCAACCAGTCCACTAACTGAATTAAATTAGTACAACATATATAATAGATACAAAATTAGAAGCATTATAATCAAATAAAGTTGGGGGTAGTGGCGAGTCTTTTAAGTATCAAAGCACCCGATCCGAGCAATCTAAATATTTTACACAAAAATACGATAAAACTGGTTTAGTTAAAAAACCAATATCGGTTGAACTCAATCTAGGAAGGTTCAAATACAAAACCGATCCTCAATCTGAATTGGGTTGATTGGAGGTTTGATTTTTAAATATTTTACCCAAAAATAAGATAAAACCGGTTTAGTTAAAAAACCAATATCGGTTGAACTCAATTCAAGAACGGTTCAAATATAAAATCGATTCTGTATATGAATCAGGTTAATTGAAGGTCCGATTTCTAGGTGAACCAAACATACCGACCAGTCCGGTTCAATTTTCATAAGATTGTACTTGTGTGCATGCGTGCGCGTGTGTAATAAAGAATTCGAAAGAAATAATTCCATGAACTTCAATTACATACATATATATAATTTAAGTTCATAGAGTTACTTATTTCAAAATCCTTTATAAGTTCCATACATAATGTTGATATCTAGTTATGAAATCATTAAGAAGAAAATACTCATTGAAAATAAGAAACACATTTTGAAACAAGTAAATTGAATATGGGTTCATTTTTTTGCAGTTATTGCAGATAAGTTATCTGTAGTAAATTCAATACGACGTCGTTTTGAGAAGAAAATAATGATTTTTTTTATAATTTTAATTTTTTTCAGGATTATTATAGTCTTTATAATTATAATTTTTTAATATTTTAATCCCAAAACTACGTCGTTTTGGGATTAAATGCAGATAACTTATCTGCAGAAATATTTTTCTGATTGAATATATATATATATATATATATATATATATATATATATATATATATATATGATGTTTTCTTTTATATTTTGTGGCTTATTTAGTCACATTTGAAACTTCTAAAATCACCATGATTCTTGAGATTATGATCTATATTTTTTTTCTCCATCTCTCAGCTCGCCAAGAAGCATTAAAGAAGGAAATAGATAGACTGAGGCAAATCTATCATCAGCAAAACCAACAGAAGATGGGAAACATGGTCAATAATAATGGCAATTCTATTCATTCTCCATCACCATCACAGCCACAACCATCATTGCCACCCTTTTCTGCATCAGCAGCTAACAACATTTCAGCCCTTCGAATGTAATAAGGACAAGAACCAACCAGCTCCTCAGTTAGGAAGAGGATGTGAATTATTTCTATTTTCCTTCATGCTAACTAGAATATCACGTGATGTGCATGCTCCCCACTAAAACGTGGCTGTGGGGCCCCTGACATATTTATGAGTTTTGGTGTAGGAAGTTGACAAGTTGATTAATTGCTTGCAAAAAGATACTTTTGCTCTATGTGATTATTTGGGATTGGTTTGAAATTTTAAGATTTAGGATAATGTTTGATTATGTTTTGATTTTTTTTTTTAAACTATTTTGTAGATTAGTTATGGAAACATATGTTTTTTTTTATTTTTTTTGTTTTAAAAGTTAAAAGTCAAAACATAAAATAAAATCAACTTATACATGTTTTCTAAATTTAATTTTAAAATCTAAAAACAGTTATAAATTTTAGAACTATTTTTACAAACCAGTCTTTATCAAATATATTCTTTTATTCTGAAAATCAAAAAATTGTTTAAAATAGAATTCAAACAGACCCTTAATTTCTTAAGATCACAGTTTTAGTTTTTCTTTGCAAATGAAAATTCCCAATGATTTTTTTTTCTTGGTGTGAGGTAAAAAAAAATATGGCTTTGTATTCAGTTTACCATGGGAGAGGGTGTCTGAATAGTGCTCTATTTTTTTTATGGTTTTATTTCCTTGGGCATAATTATCAATTATTTAAAATTTTCCTTTTATTGTTTATATATTTTTTTAAAAATTTGTACAAAGTATTGAATAAACTCTAAAGTTAATTTCTCTTACCTTCTTCGTGGAACTTGATGTTATCTGTAAATGAAGATTGTTTCTTTAAATTTTCGGATCTCAATGATCATGTTAATATTTTATATCTGATCTACTGACTTTTAGAGTTGCTATCAGCATCTTTTCAGCAAGGTTATCATAATTTCTTTGGCACCATAATGGTCCACTGTAAATGCTTCTAGGGTGGTTTAGATTAAATACACAATAATTTAATCAAAAGTAGATATATAATGGTTTTGAAGAGCAATTAATTGCCGCTTATATGCTTCTTTATTGAAGAAATTGAAGACTAGAAAGTTGACATTTCTACTTAGACACGGTTTTCCTCTAGGTCTAGAAACCATATTTTATTGTCAATAAGTGTTGGTATAGCTAGTCGAACCTTTCCCATGCTAGTTGTGGCTTGGGTTGGATTTTTTTAACATCCCCGTCTCGAGCGAGTTACTTAACATGCATGTGGTACTAAAGCACAGCTTATATGCCTAAGCAAAAGACTTATCTATGCAACTTTGTGAATTAGCTTTTTCCTTTTCTTTTTCTTGATGTATCGCATTGCAAATAACTTTTCCATAATATTACTGACTGTATAGTCCCATGCCTGCATAGTAGACTTATTAATCATGTGACCATAATAAGCAATAGTCAAAGATCGTCAAGGTATAATAACCCATACCAACCTCGACAGAGTCACATGGATAACATTTTTGCTGTAAACTGCACAACCTGTGGATTAAATCTCACTCTTATACTCAGTCCTTGTCAATCAAAAAAGTCCAAGACATATGAATATAACTGATAGCCCATTCAATGGACCTAGAACCCATCCATCGATTCAATCAACTATTGACTTCGTGCCACTGCACATCTTATCTACTTGACAATATATATAATTATATACTATTAACATATGCATCTCATTGAATAAATATATACATATATGCCCGAATTGCTAAACTATACATACACCATGCATGAACAAATATCTCAAAATAATACATGCCATATACAACAGTGGGTGGTCATACATCATGATCAAAAAGAATATATGTACAATCCCAAAAAGAGAGTACTACATCTCTAATCAGCTAGATCCTCTAGCCCTGGACATGCTTCTTGCCCTGGGAGGGCTCTCCTACTACTGGCACACTTGAAACATATCCCCAAACAGGAAGAGATTAACTATCTCAGTAAACTCATAGTTTATGGAGTAATATCCACCTATGAGTCCACTTTTTTGCATTAAACGTCAGAAACAAAGCATACAGTAATAACTACTAGATGACAACGGGAGCTTGAATTCTCCCTCGGATAGTCCTTATAGAGTCTTCCGAGAACATTTGTCCTCACGGAGGAAAAATAGAGTATTCCAAGGATCGAAGCCCCACAGAAGGTAGTAGAGACTTCTGAGAACCGAAGTCCTCACGGAAGTAACAGAGCCTTCAAGAACAAAGTTCGCATGAAAGATAACAGAATACATTCATTGGCCAAGAACCAGAAATCATACATAACATATCATATTATATAGATTTCAAAGGTAAATTTCAATATGAATGCAACTATACTAAGTTCTAACATTCATCAAGCAGAACATATCAGAACCATAATCCCAATGGATCATGGTGGAACAAGCAAAGAGGAGAAAACTCCTAAACCTGAAGCTTACCTCTTGAATCTTTCACAAAATGCTTACTTGTAATGCAAGAAAGCTAGTCACCTCATTCCAAGACTTGATCTTCCAATTCAATATCTATAGGGTCAAACCTAGATTAGGAACAACACCAATCAACACCATATAAGTCATATTTCAAGTGTTACATACAAAGCTTCAACACTTTAATGATTCCTTAATTTTTCATATATGACATTCAAATTGGTTTAATACCATTTCATTCATGTTATAACTTCATTTAACATATTTTCATGCCAATATATGTCAAAATACAAGTTATAACTAATTATTTTCTAATTATCAAAGAGGACCACATAATGTCATTTCTTCCCAAAACAAGCCAATAACTTGGTTCTTCATATTTACATACACTTGGGATGACATAGGAATACCTTTTAGTTATCCATTATCATTCTATAAGTTTTCAAATATATTTACCCTAACAAGGTCGAACCAAGCACTATAGGGCAACATACATATGCCAAGCTTCAAATGACTTATTAACTAGTCTAATTACTTCAACCTAGCCCCTGTCATAAACATCATTCAAATAACACTTAAACACACTTACACATCATTTTCCCCTTCAATGGTCGAAACCTACAATGTAAAGAGGCTTAATGAATTTTTCATGCTTTCCAATGTCCATAAACACATCTTTGTATATTCTATCAACAAACATACATTAATCATTAACGAAATAGAGTTATCAGACCCTTTACACTCATTATCCACTTATATGGCCTAAGTGGTGTTATAGGCCATTCATCATATTTTTTTATAAATTTCTCAACTAACCAATCAATCCATTTAGCATAATAATACCTAGGACATGTTCACAATCATTCAAACTAACTCAAGAAGAATTTCTACACATATTTACATGAAATGGCTGAAAATCATACATAGAGGAATCCTAGCAAAGTTTAGAACTAAGTTGGTGTTTCTTACCTTGGTAACACTAGGAATAATATTGTATTTGTCTTTCAATCCTCACACCACATCAAGCATGACTCCAAGCATCATTTCCTTCTCTTGGTCACAATGCACACTTGAAGAATCAACCAAGTTTTCAACCGTCAATGCAACCACTTGCTATTTTCAACACTAAACCATAAAAAAAAAGATAACCCAACATCAAACACCCCACCATTCAAGCATTTTCAAATTTCAAATTTCCCTCCAATATGTTCATGAAACCCTAAGCTTAAACTCAAAGATTCAATTGATTAAAATGGCATTTATTACCTCTAACAAGTTCCATAATACACAAAGGTTAATCTCCAAGCTTTGAATCATGAAAACCATCACTTTTCCCTCTTGAGTGAATAGTAACCACCACTTTCGAGGAGGAGAATCTCACAAAATATGATCTCCCAAGGTGAATAAATACTAGGGCTTTACTGGTGAGGTCCTAAGGTATAACTTTTGTCAAGTGAGCTTAGTGTTTTAAGGAGTAATCAAGGAGATAAGAATTTGAAGAAAAATGAACATGGAGGGCGTGGAGGGTGTAACATCCTCGTCTCGAGCCGGTTAGTTAACATGCATATGGTATTAAACATAGTAAAATTAAAATACAGAAGCAAAAGACTTAATTACAACTTCGCAATACCTTACATAACTTAGTGAGCTAACTTTTTCCTTTTCTATTTTCCTTTATTCAATTCACAACATATAACTTTTTCTATAATTACTAAGACTGTATCGTCCTATAAAGATATATAATTTTTTCCACTAGCTTGTCCTTACAGAAACCATCAGTAATACTTAATGACTATCAAAGTATGAAAACTGTTATCAACCCTAACAAAGGCAAATCAGACAACTTAATGGCTGTAAATTAGACAATCCCGCGATTTAATCCTTCACTTTAATAAAATCTTGATATCCAAGCAGTCCAACATAACTTATACAAATATACATAGTCCAACAAGAACCTAAAACCCATCTACGAACATATGCTTAATTGGCTCTATGCCACTACATACTCAAACATATGCATATTACAGACACATATTTCTCTCTGAATATATATATATATATATATATATATATATATATATATATATATATATTCATGCCTGAATATTGAATGTATATACATCATGTCAGAATAATATTTCAAAATAGACAGTCTATATGTGAAAAAGGGATAATACATTATGAACCCCAAATAAATATAACATAGTCCCAAAAAGGGGACTATCAAATCCACTAAGTTAGCTCTGCCACTCAGCATCGCATCCTTGGCCCTAGAGGGCTCTCCCATGATCTGTATAACAACCTTCATTACCAAGTTACGTTAAATAAGAAAACCAAGCAAGAGTTCAGCAGATCAAGTGATGTCCATAGAAATCGTGATCAGTTATGTCAAGTAATGATCCATTGATCATGAAATTGAGATAATGAGATACACAGGGATACAGTTAATGCCAAGCAGGTCATATAGTACATAAATATATGTATGAAGAGAATTCAGGACATATATGTCATTATAGAGAAAGTCATGAATTACTTGGTAAATAGACTAGATGTGGTCAAAACTTGAATTGGATGTTATCATTAAATTCTTTAGAGAATTTAGTGGGTTCAATATGATCTTAGATTAGTCTAATGATGATTAGATTAATAATAAAAAATGTGACAAAGTTGAATGAAAATTAACCAATAAGAATGAATATAAGTCAATGTGACTTAAAAATAAGCAAAACTAGTCTTAAACTTGAATTAGAAGACATAATTAAATTGAGTAGTGAATTTCATTGGGTCAAGGTATCTTTAGATTAAGTAGGGAATGTTTCGATTAGTTGTTAAAAATAGGATAAAACACAGATTTATTTAGCCAGTGAAATTAAAGATAACTTAGTTAATTTAAAAGTTAACTATTTAATATGTTATATAAATATTTATGAACAAAAAATATGATTGTTCCTTGTCTTCTAAGGCTCCAAATTAGCGCACATATAGAGGGAAAGAAAGAGCGTGTAGAAATCCAACCAATGGAAAGCAAGTTAACAAAGAAAGAAAGCAACCAAAAGTCAACATAAGTAGCTTGATAATTTAGACATTATACAAGTCAATTCTTACTTCTTTAAGAGAGAAAAATCTGTGTAACAGCCCGTTACAATATGGTATTAAGCGCAGTTACAATCACAGTAATTGAGTTAACTATATTACGGGTAAACTTTTTCCTTTATTACATTCCTTTCTTTAAACATTAACAATTTCCGTAATTAATTAAAACAACACCGTAATTGTAATTGCAAAACTCGCGGAAGTATAAAACTTATTTATTTTAACCCCTCTAAGCAATACCATCACTTTAGGTTGTAAAATGACACTTTTTCAAAATTTTGCACAGTGGGAATCGATTCCCAACCTCAAGGAATCGATTATCAGCAGCTACAGTAACACACAGAAGCTTAATTTTTGCTCCCCTGTTTTAAGGAATCGATTCTCATCCTTAGGAATCGATTCCCAGCCTTCACAGTGGCTGAAATTTGCGTGTTCTGTTTCAGGGAATCAATTTCCAACAGCAAGGAATCGATTCCCTACTGTGAAAAACCAGTTTTGACAGCTTTTTCACTTCACAAGGGATATATGATTTCATTCCTATCACTTTAATACTTAATATAACCCATGTATCATTACTAATGTAAGCTCTAGGCCCTTCCATCATGCATATTCATTATGTAATGCATCAATACAATATTTTCCAATTCCAAAGCCATTTAAACATCAAATGGTCACTTTACATCATAAGACTCCAAATGCCTCAAAATACAAAATATGTGGCCATGGACAAGTCCCAAGCTCACCCAAAATACAAATATAAATAAGAGGCATAAATATACATCAACTACATAGACTTAGAATCTAGTCATGAACACCACAAAAGCATGGAATCTCAACATGCAATATGTTCAAGATCTAAGTCCAAAATGCTAAATGTCATACTATGTGCATCAAATAAACTCCTCCAAAATGCCATGCTCTCCATATGCACATCATGATCCAACTCCTCCACTAAGAGGGCCTCTTGCCCGATGGTCCTCCATGCTCACTATAACCTAAAATGATGTCCCCAAACGCGGGGTGAGATATTCAAATATATCTCAGTAAACCAAGAGTACTAGAGGATCACTCTACCCCATGGCTCACTCAATGTGCAACAAATAACATCATGTAAAATGCATAACATATAAAATCACACACAACTGGGCACAAATCCAAGAACATCCACATAAGGATTCCGTTCAAGGACCCCATCATATAACTCCCAGGAAGCTTCCTGGTGCCTCTCCCATGGATGAGATGACCCGATGGCAAAACCCAACTGAAACTCCTCACGAGCCCTATCCAGCAGAAGTCCCACGTTTGGATCATCCTGGTGCCGCTCCCAGAGTCAGCCCCATGGCAAAACTCGACCGGAATCCCCAAAGGATATCTCCAGCGGAAGTCCAAACCACACACATCTACTGGCCAGAGATCACAAAATTTCACACAACATGCTCCAAGCATGTCACACAATCAAGCAATAATGCATGAACATACATATTCACACAATGTCCAAAGGCACAAAATCCAACCACAACCTTCCACTAGGTGTGGTGGAGCACACAAGGGACTAAACCCAAGTTTCAAAGATTTACCTCAACTCCAAAGACAAGGCTCCAAAACGTAAGCTCCAAGCTTAGTCCGTTTCTATCGCGTCCGCGAGAGGCAACCTATATAATCAACAACAATGACCATAAATCAATTGCAAACAATTCATCAATTTCATAAGACCTATCACTAATTTTAGCCATTTAGGCCTAATGGCCCCTTCCCATTTAATTCAATTATCTTAACTACTTGAATCATCAAGCTAATTCACCAACCCACCAATTATACACTAAATCATCAATCTATCAATTATGCACTAAAGCATGAATCATTGATTAAACCATAATTTCACATCAACTTTTCCTTACATTCCCCTTATGGTTTGAATTCTTCCAAGAGGCATACACCAAGGTTTTTAATTCAATTTAACACTCAAACACATCTTTTAATCCTATAATTAATTCATACCAATGGTCCACAACTCAATTATTCAATTCCAGACTCATGCCAATTCAAAAAGTCTTGAAACTCATCATAAAATTGCCTAAGTTAAACTTCCCAATTCACAATAATTTTTATTACATCAATCATCATCATTTATCATTCTAAGCATTTAATTCCAAAGGAGACATACCATTTAATGCTCCTAACAACCATAACTCAATTTACAACTTCAAAACCCTCATCAATATTTTGATCTCCATTAAAACTCAATGAGAGTGAGAAATCTTACCACCAATAACTTCCTAGGATCCAAGGGGATGATCTCCAACCAATGAATCAACCCAAAACTCACTAAAAATTCTCCAAAATCCCCTAAATTTCGTGGCTGATTTATGGCTTTTTCTCCCTCCCAACGCTCCCCACAAGATGCACTCTACATGAAAGTCATACACAAGAGTGTAGGGAACAACTTTGTAGTTGAAAGTTTTTCCTAAAAGTGTCTAGAAAAAAAGTTGTAAAATCAAAAGCTTCAAAACCCTTCCAATGATCACAAGCTCGACAGGAGAAGAAGGAATATGAGAGAGAAAATCTGACTTTGAGTGTCCCACTTTGTCATTTTGTCACTTAAATCACTTAAGTGGGTGCCACATGCGAATTAACTTTAATAAATCACCTGATTTAACTCACAAATTCATAACCTACGTATTTTCTCTTTCACATCATATTTTATTTCCTAAAAATTTCTGATCATAATTTCACGCTTAACGGTACAATTATACTCTAGTATTTTACACCGGTAAAATCACTATTCATCAAATTTTCTGAAACTTGCCTATCCACTCGATTTTTCGTCCTGAATCCGTTTCCAACATTATTTTTATCATTTGAGACCTTCTACTCAATTTTTCATGCCTAGGGACACGTGTTTGGTAAATTACCATTTTGCCTTTTTTATGTTTTTTGACCCTAATTTTTTTGATTTTCACTAATCCTTCCCTTTTAATCAACATTATCACATATAATTATACATTTAGAAATACGAGGTGTTATAATCTGCATATATTCTTCTTCAAAACCGTGGCTTTATGGAGGAAAGGAAGAACTTGAGAACTTACTTTTTTAGTCTCTAAAATTCATAGGCACTTTGAGAGAAAATCATTCTTGAAACTAATAGAACATAACCATAGCTTCTAGTCCTTGTGAGGAGCTTAATATATTCATCTTTTCTCTTATTCTTCTTGCGACCATATGACTGCCCTTCATGGGAAGTGATGTGTATTCAAGTCTTTTTGTAGAGGAATTAAAGAAATAGGTACTAAGAAAGTGTTTCAAGGTGACTAACTAACTTTCTTTAGCTTAATTTTATGGATCTTATATTAGGGTTTATGAATATTAGGGCTGAACATGGACGATGTGAAATCATGTTTATATATTGTGTTTTAATGAGTATTCATGGTATTTGATGTTCATGGATGATATGAACAAGGAGACAACACCCAATGATCCATTACAATTACAAAATGGGCCAATCACAAGGTCAAGGGCCAAGAATTTTAAAGAAGCTCTTAGTGGGCTGATTCAATAAATGTGGGCTAATCATGAAGACATCAAGTCCAAATTAAATCGTAATCAAAAGTTAGTTAATGTCATCAATGCAAGGGAGGTTGAGTGGAATAATTAGCAATTTTTAATGTCATTAATGTTTAGTGGGATGATTAGAGTCATTAATGCTTAGTGGGGCCGATTAGCATTTTCAATGTCATTAATGTTTAGTGGACTAATTAGAGTCTTTTTCTTTTTCCAAGTTGTCAACTTTAAATTTGTATCTTTTCATTTGTTAGTCTTTTTCTATTCTTGGAGGGATGTTCCAAGTATAAATAAGGGAGGACACAACTCTTGTAATCAGATTTTGAAGTTATAATATAATAGAGAGGTTTCTTCTCTTTGGTTCTTATCTAGAACTCTGAACTTATCAAGAAGCTTATTCTTGTGGCGTTCAAAACAGACTTATCACTCACTTCCTTCTTTCTAGAGTGTGGGATCTTTATCCTTCTTATACCTTTGTTTCTTATCTTCCTTAGATAACGGGTTAAGGTTTTTTATTTCTTGTTTTAAATTTCTGACTGTAGAAACGATCCTAATTAAATTGGTCTTGGGTCTCACTATTCTTAGTGAGATTCATACCTATGGAGTGGAAAGAAGCAAGTAGGAATCATTGAAGTTCTAAACATATCATGAAAAAGGAAAATCTGGTCTTGTTTTAAAAATTTATATCTGTAGTTGTAGAACTCCAAATTAAGTGAGGTTTGTAGCAAATTAAAAGTACACATGTTTAGCATAACAAATACAAAATTCAGGGCAATTGGATCTAAAATGGATTTTTCGTGTATTTTATAGTGCAGACTGTTCATGCTGAAAAATTCAACTTTATGGACTGGTGTTATTGGTATGTATTAAGGTGAAACGACACTTAAAGTTATAATAAGTATTAAGCTTGAAAAATATGAGTTAGTGGGACATATAAGGTTTAGCCACTTAGTGGTTTATTGGGTTAAAAATCAAGTTGTTTAATGATGGAACCTAGAAATGAATTTTAGGTATGTATCAAGTAAAATTAGTATGATGAACCTTTAATTGGTAATATGATTAATTAGGTTTTGTATTATGTAAATATAGGTCAAGTTCTGGGTATTTATGTCTGACTTATGGTATGGCCTGAAATTATCAAATACAGTTAGTGAACAAGTATTGTAATGTGTAGCAGGTAATACAGTGATTCCAAGTCAAGATTTTGTGAATTTTGCGAAAATTACTTGTATCCCAAGTAAGCGTGATATAAAGGCACTGACAGATAAGCTCTTGGTTTTAGAGTTTTTTTCGTTCTTGTTGTTCCCCAAAAGTCCACTGAGGATGATGGTTAAATTGTATGTATGATTGAGATTGAGATATTTAGTATAGATGCATACATGTGCATTCATAATAACAGATACATTGATGATGCGTTTAATTATGTACAATAATATTGTGATGTGAATTTGTAATGTGATGTGTTTAATTCTAGTAGATAAATAGACAAAACACAAGTACACAAGTAGAAAGAAGAATAGCAGAAGTACAATTCTTTCGTAGTAAAAATATAAAGAGAGATAGGGGAAGTACAAGTCTTCCGTAGTAACAAAGAAGAATAGCGGAAGTGCAAATCTTCCGTAGTACAAATATTATCAAGACGTAGAAATGTGATTTAGTAAACAAGACATAGAAAGCTAATTTTAGTTGTATATATCAGCAGGGAAGTATAAATACTTCCGTCTTAAATCAGTAAGATAAAATGATAAAGTTACGTGTTGTAATATATGCTTTATATCTGACCTTTCATGCCGAAAGTGAACTCTTGGGTGGAGACTACTCAATAAACCCAGAGTCTTATTGGGATTCATTTCTCACCCCGTCGTAGAGATGTAATTTAAATTACAGGAACATTAGGAGCAGGAGAACCCTTAAAGGGCATAGGACCTGTAACAGCCCGTTACGTACCGGTATTGTTAACATTAATTATGATATTAAGCGCAGTTACAATCACAGCAATTCATTTATAAAAATACGAATAAACTTTTTCCGATTATTACGCGAGCATTTAAAACAATAAAACGCGTAATAATTAAAAGTTGTGACAATAACTGTTAACTCTTGCGGAATATTTATTTTATCTATTTTTACATCACAATATACTTATTATAAGTTACTAACGGGTTCCCATAAACCCACTTAGCCAATTACCAAACTTTACGTTTTTACCTAATCGAACATGGTTCACTCCTAAATTTTCTGCAAACACAACGCTCACAATCAGACCTCCTTCTCAGGTTATATATTTGCCTTACTTAATTCCCTTTTCAACAAGCTATCACACGCTCAATTCGGAGCTCATTTGCTCCGGTTATCGCCGTTTGAAGTTGGATAAGCGAAATAGCCAACCAACCCCAAAACAGCTCTAAACCTCTCTCACTCCACGAATTACTTCACTCAATCCACTTATTCACTTGCTCTCAAATTTTTACACCATAAACTAGACACCTCAATATTCGATTTGATATATCATACGCTTAATTTGACTGAGAAACGAAGCGGGAATTAATTTCCCAAAAACTGGCCAGAACAGCCCCTGCATCAGAGCTCCCTGGACAGTCCGAACTAAATAAATTCCATAGGGCTGCGTACAACTTATAACTGGCTCATATTTTAACAACATGTAGGGGACATCTCAAGCTTCAAAATGACATATGGCACGTCCCTATCGGACATCTACAGAGCGAGATATGCTCTCCCGAAGTTCACCTAAAATCTGCCAATTCTACAGAAAATTCGCAAGAGTTTCCTTTGTTTTTCCAACAATCCCCAAATTTGTAAAAGATCATTTAAGCCTCAAATGTACCTAATAATCACATGATAATACAGTAATAATCCAATGGGTGGCACACACAAAGACCAACAACGCCTTAGGGCACTTACAACTCAATCCAGTTTATAGTTATTAGGCAGTTTATACTATAGAGCTCACATCATATTCCTTACTTGTTTCAATCACAAAGGTCCCATTTACATGTAGTTTCACAATATAAGCATAAAATCATAACTCTAACATAGGCCTAAAATCCTTCCATCTCAGTACATCATGCATCTCTTTTACATTTACAACATATACTTAAATATTACTACTTACGACTTCAACTTCAAATTACCCTTTACAATATTACAACTCCAATTACAAATTTAAACATAAATTCAAATGATACAAACTACTAGACCTAGACATGCCAACATGAACAATATGCCAAATACTGAAAATGTTCGTCTATCACTCTGCGGGCCTCTTGCCCGCTGCTCCAATGCCACAGGTACATTCTGAAATAAATGCCCCGAGACGGGGTGAGATATACGAATATATCTCAGTAACCCAGAGGTTCTGGAGAAAACTTCGCCCAATGGTTCACTTCGATGCATATGAATAGAATACAACAACCAATTTTTAAAACGGGATATAGCAAGGGTTTTAGAGAAATGGGGAATATAAAGATACAAACTACGATGATACGGGATGGTAACCCCAATTCCACGTACGCCCTGGGCATATATAAGCCTATGGGTATCATCCAAGGTGTGTTCAAAAAACCACAACCATGATGCCCCAACCATCCAAAACGCCAAAGACATTCCTAGTGTGCTCCTACCTAGATCACACACCGTGACCCACGGTCAACTGGAGCTCCCTCCTGGAGACCTATCCAGTGGAAGTCCGAAACTGCCCGAAGGCTAAGAAAACTGTCTACTGGCCAGAGACTCGGTACATAAGTACCCACTGTAATAATGTATGCATGCTCATGTGTTCTACACTACTCATATACACTTCATACCGTTGCCATCAACTGGCAAGTTGGAACAGAAAAGGGGAACAAGCCCAAGTACCAAGAGGTCACCTTAAATATTTTTCTCACAAGCTCCGCAGCAGCTTATCCCTCAACTTGGTACACAGCAGAATGCCTACACAGAGGACATTCTCAATCACTTATAGTTCAACCAATACATGCTAATTTACAATTATACATGCATTGAACCAATTACTTACCTCAATCCACTTGGTCCAGGACCTAGGGCAACTCCCTGATTCAAAGTTCGGGATTCAAGTCAACGTACGGCAACCTATACAATCACGTACATCCATCAGTACGCGTCAAATAACATCAAAACGCAAAAATCACGAAATCACCTCACCTACACTTGGTAGGTTCGGCCATCCTAGGCTTATTTTCAAATTTATTTTTCAAAATTTTCTTTCTCATTTTATAACGCTTCCTTAGGTTGCTTAGAGGCTAATTCAATCGTCGTTTTTCCGTTTTACGACATTTACGCATCCTTTTGCGAAATATTTCACTCTAGGTTCTTTATGCCAACTAAGCCACTTATTATTTTTGCATTGATTCTTCCACTTGCCAATCACTACACAACCCATCTAATTACCTTTTCAACACATAATTCATCACTCAAACAATTTTCAACAACTTCAATTCCATAATTTTCCTTTAAAGGCCAAATTGCAACCTATGGCAATTCTAGTATTTCCATTCACTTTTAATCACTCCACACCTCACACAACCACATTATATCATCATATAATCATACCACAATTCATCAAACAATGCCTTAACACAAAATTCCAAAGTCCCAAAATCATGACCTCAAATCCACTAAGTCAAAAATCATCACATTTCACTTAAAATTTTCATTGCATTTCTAGCATTAATACATCATCCTAAGGCATTATCATCTAATAGACATTTTCCATTTGAGCTCTCTAACACAACACATCATAAAATCCCTCTTTAGGGTTCATAAACACAAATCACAAATCACAAATCAACCATTGAAATGTTGAAATAACTCACCCAAATGCAAGGCAAATGACTCCTCCTAAGTATACTCCACCATTGGAGCATTTGAAAACTCCATGAACCCTAAAACTCCAATGTGAACCGCGGCCTTTGAGGGGGAGGATCTCAAAATCCACTCACTTTCACGATTCAACAAGGCCACCAATGGCTTTGGAAGACAATTTCCAACAAAATTCAAGTTAAACTTTGTTGGATTTGGTTAGGATTTGAGTGATTAAAGGGGAGAAGAAAAATTTGCATGGAGAAGGGTGGGGAAGGGCTGATGGCTCGGGTTTGGGAGAGAGAGGGGAGTGGGAAGATGATGAATAGTGATAGGATGAGGTGGACTTAAGTGATTTTAAGTGGGGTGGGTCCCACGCCACCTCACGCGATTCAAAACGCGTCAAAACTCTCACTAAACGTCCGTAAATTCAAAGCCTATTTAGAAATTCTATTTTTTAACATTAAGTATTCCATTTTAATTAGGCTTGATCAGATGAATTCAGAGTCCTCCATTCGTTCAGAGAAAACACTGTTTTAAGCTATCGCGCGCGCCGTTGGCACGCTTCCCCAAAATGACTTACTTTCATCAAATTTAATCAACAATCATATTTCCTAACTCAATAGACCATTTATGACTCATATTTGAAACCTAGAGCTCAAAATTCAACTGGCACGTTTTACGATGCAATCGTAACGCGGTATTTATACCCGCGAAAAACACTATTCACTGATTTTTCTGAAACTTGCCTAACCACTCTATTTTTCGTTCTGAACCCATTTCCAGGGTTATTTTTACCATCTGATACTTTCTACTCAATTTTTTATCTTCCTAGGGTTGCGTGTTGGCTAATTACCGTTTTGCCCTTTCTTTGTATTTTGGCCTAATCTTTAGGATTTTCACTGAATCTTCACTTAATTACACACTTAATGGCTTAAATACTTAATTTAAAATTGTGAGGTGTTATAGGACCAGTTCAGTGAGGATAGAGGACTCTTCAGAAGTGGTCAGTTAGCTATTTTGAATGTCCGTGTAGACATGTTTTGTAGTTCATGAAGCATATGATCATGCATGTATATAGTTGATTATCATTTTGAAAGGCATATGTTTGCCTATTTGTGTATTTTCATGTCAAGTAGTTTGATATTGTATTGGCACAGAGCCATGTTTAGTATATATTGGTTAGACTTTTGGTTAGACTTTTATGTATATCTGGAACAGGATACAACAGTGTGATTTAATCCTGTTATAGTCTGATTTACCACCGTTACGCTGTCTGTTAGACTCTATTCGGAATGGTCTAAATTATTATATCCAGATAGTGATTGGTCATTGATTATGGTCACTTGGAATTTAATTTTGGATTCTGTACATGTATGAGACTGCATATTTTATTGAAATAAGAAATATAATATAGTTATAATAATGCGTAGGAATTAATTAAGAGAAAAAGGTATACAGCGTATAACACCTCACAATTTTAAATCAAGTAATTAAAGTATTAAGTGAGCAATCAAGTGATGGATCAGTGAAAATCCTAAAGATTAGGCCAAAATACAAAGAAAGGGCAAAACGGTAATTAGCCAACACACAACCCTAGGAAGATAAAAATTGAGTAAAAGGTCTCAGATGGTAAAAATAACCGTGGAAATGGGTTCAGAACAAAAAATTGAGTGGATAGGCAAGTTTCAGAAAAATCAGTAAATAGTGTTTTTCGCAGGTAAAAATACTGCGTTACGATTGCACCGTAAAACGTGCCAATTGAATTTTGAGCTCTAGGTTTCAAATATGAGTTATAAATGGTCTAATGAGTTAGGAAATATGATTGTTGATAAAATTTGATGAAAGTAAGTCATTTTGGGGAAGCGTGCCAACGGCGCGCGCGATAGCTTAAAACAGTGTTTTCTCCGAACGAATGGAGGACTCCGAATTCATCTGATCAAGCCTAATTAAAGTGGAATAGTTAATTTAAAAATTAGAGTTTCTAAATAGGCTTTGAATTTACGGACGTTTAGGGAGAGTTTTGACGCGTTTTGAATCGCGTGAGGTGCTGTGGGACCCACCCCACTTAAAATTCACTTAAGACACATCATCACTACACTATTCATCACCTCCTCCACTCCTCATCAGCCCCAAACCCGCGCCCTCTCTCTTTCCCTTCCTCTTTATGCAAAATTTTCTTTGGACCATAACTTGGCCATTTCTCCACCAAATAACTTGATTCTTGTGTTGAAATTTGTTGGGGAGAACCTTCTAAACCATTGGTACCCTTCTTGAGCCTTGAAATTGAGTGTGGGAGGAGATCCTGCCCATTTTCAGCCGCGACTTGGAGGAGAAATTTTGTGTTCATGGAGCTTTGGAATGCTCCAATGGTGGAGTATGTGTAGGAGGAGCCAATTGCCTAGCATTTGAGTGAGTTGTTACACCTTTTTATTGGTTGATTCTTGTGATTGAGTTTTGAAAACCTAAAGCTTTGAATTGATGAATTGTGATGTTAGAGAGCTCAATTTGAAAATGTGTATTAGATGATAATGTGTTAGAATGATGTATTAAAGCTAGAAATGCGATGAAATTTATTGGTGAAAATTGATGAATATTTCGCAAAACGGTGCGTAAATGTCGTAAAACGGAAAAACGACGATTGAACTAGCCTCTAAGAAACCTAAGGAAGTGTTATAAAATGAGAAAGAAAATTTAGAAAAATAAATCCCCAAATAACACCTATATGGCCGAACCTTCAAGGAGAAAAGAAGGGATTTTGCGGTTTTCGCGTTCTGATGTAATTCGACGCGAAAATGACGAACCGGCACTTGAATTGACCTATTGACAACCTAATGAGATGTAACAAAATGAGAAAGAAAATTTAGAAAAGTAAATCTCAAATTAACACTTGAATGGCCGAACCATCAAGGGAGGATGGGGAGGATTTTGTGAATTTTGCGTTTTGATGCTATTTGACGCGTACTGATGGATGTACTTAATTTTATAGGTTACCGTACGTTGACTTGAATCCCGAAACTTGAATCTGGGAGTTGCCCTTGGTCCTAGACCAAGTGGATTGAGGTATGTAATTGGTTCAATGCATGTATAATTGTAAATTAGCATGTATTGTTTGAATTATAAGAGATTGGGAATGTCATATGTGTAGGCATTCTGCTGTGTACCAAGTTGAGGGATAAGCTACTACGGAGCTTGTGAAACAATGTTTCAGGTAATCTCTTGGTACTGGGGCTTGTTCCCCTTTTCTGTTCCACCTTGCCAGTTGATGGCAACGATATGAAGTGTGTATGAGTAGTATAGAACACATGAGCATGCATGCATTATTGCTATGGGTACTTGTGTACCGAGTCTCTGGCCAGTAGACAGTTTTATTAGCCTTCAGGCAGTTTCGGACTTCCGCTGGATAGGTCTTCAGGAGGGAGTTCCAGTTGACCGCGTGTCATGGTGTGTGATCCGGGTAGGAGCACACTAGGAATGTCTTTGGGCATCATGGTTGTGGTTTCTGTGAACACACCTTGGATGATACCCATAGGCTTATATATGCCCAGGGCGTACTTGGAATTCGGGTTACCATCCCATATCGTCGTAGTTTATATCTTCATATTCCTCATTTCTCTAAACCCTTGCTATATCCCGTTTTCAAAGTGGTTGTTTTATTCTATTGATATGCATCGAAGTGAACCATTGGGTGGAGTTTTCTCCAGAACCTCTTGGTTACTGAGATATATTCATATATCTCACCCCGTCTCGGGGCATTTATTTCAGGAGGTAGCAGTGGAGCCGGAGCAGCGGGGAAGAGTCCCGCAGAGTGAGCAGTGGAGTGCTTCATATTTTGTATTTTGTTGGCCGTGTGGCCTAGGCTAGACTTAGGGCATGAACATCTCATATGTATGTGGTACGAGCTTCATTAGCATATTTGTTCATGCCATTTTGCCTAAGTCTTGTAGTTATGTATTTGGTTATGTTGTCATTTGTATTTAAGTTGTAATATTGGAAGAATGTAAGTTAAAGTTTAAGTTTCAAGTTGTAAGTTTTAAAGCAATATTGTAATCATATTTGATGCATGCCTATTTATGATGGAAGGGCCTTAGGCCTATTTTAGGGTATGATTACATGTATGACGAAAATATGCATGAAAAAGGTGTTAGTGATTGCAACTACTTAAGGATGATTAATATGAACTATATGCCTAATAACTATAAACTGGATTGGGTTGTAAGTGCCCCAAGGCGTTGTTGGTCCTTGTGTGTGCCACCCATTGGATTATTACTGTATTATCATGTGATTATTAGGTACATTTTAGGCTTAAATAATCTTTTACAAATTTGGGATTATTGGAAAAACAAAGGAAACTCTGGCGAATTTTCTATAGAATTGACAGATTTTAGGCGAACTTCGGGAGACCATATCTCCCTCCATAGAGGTCCAATAGGGACGTGCCATACGCCATTTTGAAGGTTGAGATGTCTTCTATCTTGTGACAAAATTGAGAAAATTCTGGGTTGATCTTCGGGCTGGAAAAAATGGAGAAACGCGGATTGCTCATATGCCACTGCATCTGAGGCAGTTCTGGACCGAATTTGAGAAATTAATTCCCGCTTCGTTTCTCAGTCAAATTAAGCGTGTGATATATCAAAATGAATTTTGAGATGTCTAGTTTGTAGGATAAAAATTTGAGAGCAAATGGATGAGTGGATTGAGTGCAGTAATTCGAGTAATGTGAGTGGTTTAGAGCTGTTTTTTGGGTTGTTTGGCTATTTACTTATCCAACTTCAAACGGCGATAACCGGAGCAAATGAGCTCCGAATTGAGCGTATGATAGTTTGTTTAAAAGATAATTAAGTAAGACAAATATATAATCTGAGAAGAAGGTTTGGTTGCGAGCGGCGTGGTCGCCGAAAAATTAAGAGTGAAACATGTCCGAATAGGTAAAAATGTAAAGTTTGGAAATTGGCTAAGTGGGTTTATGGGAACCCCTTAGTAACTTATAATAAGTAATGTAAGTTATAAAAATAGTTTAAATAAGTCTTCCGCAAGAGTTTACAGTTACGGTCACAGCTTTTAATTATTACGCCCTTTTATGTTTTAAATGCTCGCGTAATAATCAGAAAAAGTTTATTCGCATTTTTATAAATGAATTGCTGTGATTGTAACTGCGTTTAATATCATAATTAATGTTAACAATACCAGTGTACAACGGGCTGTTACATTTTATGGTATCAGAGCAGTTTTGTAAGGGAACTCTGATAAAGTAGTACTGTATCTTGTGTTGCATAGCTATCTGTGAACTATTTATGATTAATGTATATGTGATTCCTCAGTGTGGGTCTGATCAGCTCATTCCTTTGTGTTACATGTACAGATATCATGAGCAGGGCACAGGTTCGCCGTGGAGCTAGAGGTGCAGGTCATTTAGCAGCACCAGATCCTATTACTGCAGTCCTGAATGCTCTGCAGGAAGAGACTGCTGCCAATAGGACTATGACCAAGACCCTGATGAAAAATAATCAGGATATGATGCATGCCTTCATGAATGAGATGAGGAAGGACAGGGCTCGACATAGGAGGGATGATTCTCCTCCATATACGGCTACGGAGATTGCTACCCGTACGCCATCTGTTACTCCTCAGCAAGAGGGGAGTGGTGCTAGTCGTCAGTCAGGCGAGGCTAGTCACCACACTACTGATCCTACTTATATCCTAGAGCCTTCTGTGGATCCTTCTGTTGCTGCTCAGACTTCTGGGATTGCTGGGCAAGTGTTGGCAGGTACCAATGAGCAGAGACTCATCTCTTTTAGAAAGCACAAGTCGCCATCATTTCAGGGGTCAAGGGACCCAAAGGTAGTGACTACTTGGTTGAGAGGTATGGATAAAATCTTCCAGGTTATGGAGTGTCAGGATCCCCAGAGGTTGTTGTATTCTGTTTATATGCTTGAGGGAGATGCCCACGAGTGGTGGTACACTGCATCTCAGCCTTTCATTATTCAAGGGGAAGAGATTACTTGGACTTTATTTGAGAGACTGTTTCATGAGGAATACTTTCCCAGGGATGTCCGGGAAGCTAAACAGGGTGAGTTTGAAAAGTTGGTACAGGGTACCATGACTATTGATGCCTACGTGGAAAAGTTTAATGATTTGGTGAAATTTGCCAATTATGGGGGTGTGCTGCCGACCCCTGAGTTTCTTTTTGCTAAATTTCAGAGGGGTTTGAATGAGAAAATTGCAAAGAGGATGTCTAATACTGCTGTGAGAAACTTTGCGGATCTTGTGACTCAGTGTAAACGGGTTGAAAGTGTTTATAATAGATATCCAAAATCTGGTTCTTTGAGGACATCTGCTCCTCCCGACAATAATAACAGAGGTGGCTACCATCAAAACAATAATAGAGGTAGGGGGTTGCAGGTAAGACATCCCCCAGGTCAGTTTAAAAAGGGTGGTGGTCAGAGAAGTGGGAATAATGAGAGAAATTCTGCTCCTCGTTGTGATAAGTGTAAGAAGTTTCATCAATGGCCTTGTACTGTTACTCAAGTTACTTGTTTCAGATGTGGAAAGGTTGGGCATTATGCCAACAATTGTCATAGCAATACAGGGCAGGCTGCGAATCTGCAGACCTTGCCATCTGCACCTACAGTTGGACGTGTTTATACTATTAATGCACAGCAGACGGCGAAGGCGCCGAATTTGGTAAAAGGTACAATTTTCATTTCTAATATTGATTAATCTGTTTATTTGATTCTGGAGCTACGCACTCGTTCATGGCGGAATATGTGGCTAAGGGGTTGGGATTAAAAGTATCAAAGATGATTCCCCCTATGCGTGTTACTACGGCTACAGAAGAGGTTAGTGATTCCTCCTTCATTTGCAAAGAGGTCGGGTTTGTCTACGAAGGCAGGGGTTACACTATCGATTTAATTATATTGCCCCTGGCCTCTGTTAATTTGATATTGGGCATGGATTGGTTATCTCAAAACTGTGCGATGATTGATTGCTGTGGCAAGAGGTTGATATTGTCTCATGAGAAGCCCTCGGTTACTCCGTCTCCCTTTTTATCTATGTGCAATGCTATTAAAGCCTTGAAGTCTGGGGATCAGGGTTACATTTTCTTGGGTGGTCTAGTGGGTGGCAAGGAGATTGAAATTTCTACGATTCCGGTGGTTAATGAGTTTGTGGATGTAT
>NW_026899195.1:0-75863 GCF_033153095.1 Gastrolobium bilobum
ATTGATAGGCCTTAAACCCATTCCTTTCGACAAATTTTCAACCAACTCTCTAGGAATCCCTTTGGTTAACGGATCCGCTATGTTTTCCTTAGACTTAACATAGTCAATTGAAATGATTCCATTCGAGAGTAGTTGTCTTACGGTATCATGTCTACGACGTATGTGTCTAGACTTACCGTTATACATGACGTTCTTGGCCCTTCCAATAGCTGCTTGGCTATCACAATGTATGCATACAGATGGTACCGGTCTTGGCCAATTAGGAACATCCTCAATAAAATTACGAAGCCATTCGGCTTCTTCACCGGCCTTATCTAAAGTAATAAATTCTGCTTCCATGGTTGACCTTGCAATGCAGGTTTGCTTGGACGATTTCCAAGACACATCACCTCCACCAAGGGTGAACACATATCCACTTGTGGATCTAGTGTCGTTAGAGCCGGTGATCCAATTTGCATCACAATACCCTTCCATAAGGCTTCCCAACACTTGAGCATATAGATTTTGTGCTGTAGCTTTACCAGTGTTCTTTAATAAACTCAAATTAGAATCTACAGGGTTCCTCACAGGAGTTATATTCAAACTCTTGAATTTATCAAGAACCTTAACTATATAGTGAGCCTGTGATAATGCCAACCCTGCAGATGTTCTATGGATTTTAATTCCTAGGATAACGTCCGCTATCCCCATATCTTTCATCTCAAACTTACTTTTAAGTAATTGTTTAGTAGCATTAATCATTTGATTATTACTACCCATGATCAACATGTCGTCTACATAAAGACAGACAATGGCAAAACCTTTTTCAGTATTCCGAACATAGACACATTTGTCACATTCATTAATTCGAAAACCATTTGATAACATAACTTTGTCAAATTTTTCATGCCATTGTTTTGGAGCTTGCTTTAACCCGTAAAGGGATTTTATTAAGCGACAAACTTTTCGTTCTTGTCCTGGAACAACAAAACCTTCAGGTTGTTCTAAATATATCTCTTCGTCCAGGTCGCCGTTTAAAAAGGCAGTTTTCACATCCATTTGATGTATTTCTAATCCATTCAATGCAGCTACCGCGATCAACATCCTGATGGATGTGATCCTTGTAACGGGTGAATAAGTATCGAAGTAATCGAAACCTTCACGTTGCCTGTAGCCTTTTACCACAAGCCTTGCTTTATATTTATCAATAATGCCATTCTCTTTCATTTTTCTTTTGAACACCCACTTACTTCCTAACGGCTTATTGCCAGGAGGAAGATTTACCAGTTCCCAAGTGTGGTTGGACAAGATAGACTCTATCTCACTATTGATAGCCTCTTCCCAGAATGGTCCTTCCGGGGACGTTATAGCTTCCTTATACGTCCGAGGTTCATTTTCCAATAAGTATGTCATAAAATCAGGTCCAAAGGATGTGGCGGTCTTTTGCCTCTTGCTACGTCTAGGTTCATCTTCTATGTCCTCTACGGTATCAGTATCAGTTGTAGCATCTCGAGGTATCTCAACCTGATCATCATCATTACCACTTGATTCATGTTTTTTCTTATACGGAAATATGTCTTCAAAGAAAGTAACTTCCCTTGATTCAATCACCGTATTAATATGTATATCTGAGACATCAGATTTATACACTAGAAAACGATAAGCACTACTATTAAGTGCATAACCGATGAATACACAATTCACGGTTTTAGGTCCGATTCTTAACCTTTTAGGTTTAGGAACCGCAACCTTAGCCAAACACCCCCACACTCTAAAGTATTTCAGGGATGGCTTCTTTCCTTTCCATATATCATATGGTATGCTTTTTATCTTTTTGTGGGGCATTCTATTAGTAATATAATTAGCCGTCAACATGGCTTTCCCCCACAAATTCTGTGGTGAACCGGACGTAATTAACATAGCATTCATCATCTCTTTCAATGTCCGATTTTTCCTTTCTGCAATCCCATTTGATTGCGGTGAATAAGGAGCTGTTGTCTGGTGTATAATACCAGACTCTATACAGAATTCCTCGAAAGGGCCATCATATTCTCCCCCACGATCGCTCCTTACCATTTTAATTTTCTTGTTGAGTTGATTCTCAACTTCACTTTTATATTGCTTAAAAGCAATAATAGCTTCATCTTTACTATTGAGTAAGTACACATAACAATATCTACTGCAGTCATCAATAAATGTAATAAAATATTTCTTATTACCCCTAGATGGTGTAGATTTCATGTCACATATATCAGTATGTATTAAATCTAACAACTCGGTTGATCTTTCAACTGATTTAAAAGGTAATTTCGAAAATTTTGATTCAACACATACTTGGCACTTATTATTTAAACATTCAAATTTAGGTAATAAATCTAAATGTATTAAACTCTTAATGGACTTTAGATTAACATGTCCTAATCTACTATGCCATAAATTAGAAGACTCAAGCAAGTAGACAGAAGTAGTGGTATTATTAATAATATTGGAGTTGTTTACAATCATCACATTCAGTTTGAAAAGGCCCCCACTAAGGTAGCCCTTTCCTACATACACATCATTCTTAGTAAGTACAAACTTATCAGAAACAAATACAAGTTTAAAGCCATTCTTGCTTAACAGAGATCCAGAGACTAAGTTCTTGCGAATATCAGGCACATGGAGCACATCATTCAGTGTCACTATCTTGCCAGATGTCATTTTCAAAGCCACTTTGCCCACTCCTTCAACTTTTGAAGTAGATGAATTACCCATATAAAGTTTCTCATCATTATCAGTAGGAGTATAGGAGGAGAACATCCCCTTGTTTGAACAGACATGTCTGGTGGCACCAGTGTCCACCCACCATTCGTTGGAGTCTCCCATCAGATTGCACTCCATCACCACTGCTGCCAGATTCAGTTCTTCAACCTGATCAGCAATATCAACCATATTGGCTTGAGTGCTCTTCTTCTTCTTATTGAACTTTTGTGGCTTCCTCTGATCTTTCCTTTGTTCCTTCTTACAATCCTTTGCACGGTGGCCAGGATTCCCACAATTGAAACAATTGCCTTTGAACTTTTTGCCCTTTCCTTGCTTAGCATTTCCATCTTCAGAATATTTCCTCTTCTTTGACTTTGATCCCTCTTCAACTACATTAGCTTTGGAGATCATAGGATTGTTGCCATTCCTCTTGTCAGACATCTTATTGTCTTCTTCTATTCTCAATCTGGTAACCAGATCTTCAAGTGTCAATTCCTTGCGCTTATGCTTCAGATAATTCTTGAAGTCTCTCCAAGAGTTTGGTAATTTCTCTATGAAAGCAGCAACTTGAAAAGACTCACTAAGAGACATTCCTTCTGCATGAATTTCATGCACAATCACTTGAAGTTCCTCAACTTGACTCACAACAGATTTGGAGTCTACCATCTTGAAGTCCAAGAATCTGCCAACTATGATTTTTTTCAAGGCAGCATCCTCAGTTTTATACTTCTTGTCCAGACTTTCCCAAAGTTCCTTACTAGTCTTCAGGGTACAATACACATTATACAGTGAGTTGTCTAGAGCATTGAGAATATAGTTCCTGCAAAGGAAGTCAGAATGCTTAAAAGCATCAATGGCAGCAACCTTTTCCTTGTCAGACTCTTCTCCCTCTTTCAGTTTAGGAGCTTCTTCCTTGAGGAAACGGTCTAGACTCAGAGTTGTCAAATAGAACAACATCTTCTGTTGCCAGCGTTTGAAATTTGTTCCATTCAGTTTTTCAGGCTTGTCAGCATGCATTGGAACAGAGGCAGTAACATTGGCATTGCTAGTACTTACATTAGCCATTTCTGTTACACAAACAGAATCCGAAATTAATCACACAGATTAATTTATCACACAGTAAATAAAACAGAAACAGTATATATAACGAAAAATAAATACTGATCACAGGTTCAAAAACACCAACTTGTCTTAAGATTGTTATTGAAGACAGTGGGTGATATTATATCACTAATAGATTTGAACCCATGTATAAAGCAGAGGAGGTAGATGATCAGAATTATCACTGTGTAATTAAAAATATTAAAAACAGACTTACTTGTCAGTGGCAGAATGATGAAACAGACAGAATGAAAGGATGAATATATGCAGTATCAGAGGAATTAAATCCGAGCCCACAGAACGTGTCTCCTTAAGACAATTTGCCCCCTCACTGATGCCTAAGGTTGATGGACATTTGTCTCCCAGGATAGAACGGATTTCGTCTGAAGAATGGTGGCACTACTAATCAACAGCCCAAACGAACACAACAAAATGCCAGAGGAAGTCACACCGGAAGATGAACAACAGTATGCAAAACCGGAAGAAGAAAAATTCCGGCAGAGTTTAAGCGCAGAAAAAACTGGATAGATTTCTGAAGGTGTCAGTGTCTATTTATAGACACTGACCGGTCACGATGAACAGTCGCCGGCGGCAAACCGCCGTGTCTGATGGCGGCGAACGGGTGCGACCGGTGACTGTTCCGACGAACAGATACGACCGGTGACCGGTTCAGCGAGCAGACACAACCGGTGACTGGTTCACGAAGGGAAAGTAAATTTTTTGGACAAAATATTAAAAAATTATTTTTTATTACACGAACCGAACCGAACCGAACCGATCCGATCCGAGCCGAGCCCGGACGGACGGACGGCGGCGACGAACCAATGCTCACCTAGCTCTCCCCCCTACATAAAACATGTAGTGACCCAAGGGCAAATCTAAGAGAGGGAAGTGGGAGCTTATATACTCTCCCATTTCCTACTAATTGTCCAATGTGGGACTTGTTGAAACCCACACACCTCTTCATCTTCTCTTTTTCTCTTTTCTTTATTAACCCACTTCTTATTCATAACCAATGGATCATTGTATATTAATTTATTCATTAATTTCATTCATTAATTCCAACAGTTGTCACATTCGTTGCTGCCAAATCCAAATACAATGATGCAAAGTGCAAGAAGGAAAGCTGAGCAAATCAACGAACCCTTCAATATGTAAGCCCAATGAAATAATCACATGCAAACTGTTGATCCAAGATTCGTGTAAAGATTGAAATACCAATATACACATTTGTTCAAAGCATAGTGGCAAGCCCTTGGACTTTCATGAAGATTCTATGCCTCAATGGTGGCCCTGTGGCGATTGTGTCCACAAAGAAATCAAAGATAGCGCCAATATATATCTTTAACCGCAACCACGTGATTGTCAGAAGTTGAACAAGCAGATAAGTTACTAACCATTTCAATTTGTGGTCAGCGTGCAAATCAAATCAGTCCCAGGGAATTTATCCGGGTGCACCCTTCTGTACTCGGGTAAATAATTTAAGTAATTTCTCAAGTGCTAAGAACAATATCCGGGTACACCCTTCTTATCCGGGTGGGCAAAAAATTTCAAAATATACCCAGGTAGACTTGGTGGTCAACGGTCAAATAGGGGCAGATTTGTGTTATATTTTTTGAAGGGGTTAAATTTTTGAAATAGTTTATAATGAAAGTCAATTTAATAATTAATTATTAATAAAAAGTTATAAGGGTTAAAAAGCCCGAGATAAAGCTATATAAAAATAACTTTACAAACTTTAAATCTTAGATGTGATCAGCAAGAGAGTCACGGAATATGTTTGACTTCGAAGCCTGAAAGAGCTCTAATGCAATGCTCTCTTTTTTCTTTTCTTTTTTCTTTTAGGAAATCAAGCTCACATGCAATTTTATGTAACTTTCACAGCAAACTGAAGTCGTGAGCTCTGCTCGTGCCTGGCCGTTGCTATTGGAAGATCCTGATATATAAAAATTATTAATATAATTTTATATAACAATTTAAATTTTTAAGTTGAATTAGTTCTTTACATATTATTAGAGTCTCAATGTTACAGCCTTACGAGTTCGATATTCACCGCTTCCCTTTTAATTAATAATTAATTAAGTATTGTGAAATTTCTTAGCACAGATGCATATACATGTATTTTGTCCACCCTTTAAGTTCAGTATAATCTCGTGTGAGAGAATGTGTTAGAAATATATAAAAACTCATTAAAATAACCTCATCTAACAACCTAAAATTTTGAATTGAATTGATTTTTTACACCTTTTACCAATTAGACAGCTTCTTTGTGTCTCCATGCTCCCTAAGCAGTTACTATGTAATCTTCTTTCCTTTAGGTTTATTTGACCCCAATTATTCACAAAACAAAACAAAATACTCACAATTTAATATACTTTTGAGTTTTGACATAGTCCCTGAAACAATAGCTCCCAAAATATATGTACAAAATAAACACAAGGAAATCAAGAGACACGAAACGTAAACAGTATGGTTGGCCCACGACCAGACAGTCGTTTGTCCTAGCGTGTATTGTTCCTCATTTTCTTTCAACTCTAATATAGATTTCTTGCATTATGTGTCATTATTAAGGTCCCCTAGAAGGCTAGAACTCCAATATCATCTATTAAATCGTAATAATTTAGGTTTTCATTCAAATTTGTTTGAGTACGTATAGACCAATATCCATTTAAATTTTCATTAAGACAACAAGTCATCTTATTAAGAGCAATACTCAAATTGTTGCTTGATCTCCCTCCTTTTTTAATGGAACTTGAAAGAGGTTTTATTTTATGAGTAATTTTTTTTTTTTTTTTGGTTCTCAACAAAAGTCACGGGGCTCATTTTAATTCTTTAGAGAAAAGAAATCGACTTGTGGTCCTTCTAAAATTCAAAATAAACTTAGTTAGTCGAAATCGTAATCCTTCTAAAATTCAAAGAAAACTCACATTAATTTCTCAAAATAATTAATATATTGATCTATTTTAAATTTCAAAAGAATCATGAATCGATTTTTTTTTAGGATTAAAATAAATCCCATGATATTTATCAAGAATCCAGAAAAAGTAATTTACTTTATCTTACGAATTACCATACTACTGGGTAGGGATGTGCAAAATGTCCAAAAGAACCAAACCGATCCATAACCAAACTGCTCCACATTTTAAAAACCGGTTTCATATGAAACTGCATTTTATTTTATAAACTGGTTATTTACCAAATCATAAAAATAATTGGTTATCCATGGTTATCCATAACCAAACTATTTTACAATTAAAGAACAAATAAGTATTATCTTTTATCCTTAGCATTAAAATGTGAAAATTACATAAATATGAATCATTTTTAAATGTGACATTATTAGAAAGTCTCAAATACTAATAGAATTTATCGAAGAAAAATATTTCGTCGAAAATTTGACAAAAATCATATTACGTAGAAAATAGAGACGAAATTTTTTTTCCGATGAAATTAGAGACGGAACAAGATTTTGTCATAATCACTGACATAAATTTTTTAGGGACAAAATATTTCAGTCAAAATTCTTGATAGAATCTAAATTCCGTCGAAACTTTCTAAATTCCGTTGAAAGGAATCTTGCGAGTTTCCGTGAAAGTAGTCCTCAAATTGCTGAGTGGATTGATGCGATTCCTAAGGAAAAGTGGTCGCGAGCCTACGATATTGAAGGGCGGAGGTACGGTCATATGACAATAAATTTGGGTGAATCTATCTATAGGGTTTTGAAGGGGGCCATAAATATGCCTATAACAGCATTGGTTAAGCATACATATAACATATTGGTTGCATATTTTGTTGAGAGAAGAACAAATGCTGTTGCACGACTTCAATCAGCTCATCGTCACTCCAAAAATGTTGTTGAATTGGTCAAGAAGAACCAGGTAGATGCAACAGGCCACCACGTTCGTGCATACAATGTTGAACATACTGTCTTCGAGGTTGACGCAAGTTGGGAGCGTTCATATTCTGTCAACCTCCCACAGAGATACTGTCAGTGTGGAAAGTTTAAGGCCTTTAAGTATCCGTGTAGTCACGCCGTTGCTGCTGCGTTAAGTGTTAGGCAGAGTGCGTTCACTTACGTTGACGACGTCTTCTTGATAACTAACTTGGTTGAGGCTTATTCTTTTTCGTAGGAGCCAATCGGAAACGAGGAAGCAATACCTGAAATTAGTGGTCCAAAGATTATTCCTGATTCTACTATATTGCGTGCAAAAGGTCGTCCAAAGTCAACTCGCATCTGCAACGAGATGGATAAAGTTGAGACAAGCCAGAGCCGTATCAGGTGTGGACTTAGCAAGGAACACGACCATAATCGTCGGGGATGTCCAAGTCGTGGGAGAAACGACTGAGATACATATTATGTCATTATTTTGTTGTTGGTTATGATATTGCTTGAATTGTAATGTCCGTTATGTTGGACTTTTTACTTTGCGTTTATGTATGTTTTTATTCTTGTATTATTAACTAACTGATGCAATTGGTTACCGTAACATAAATGCACAAAGGACGACAAACAAAACATAAATAATAAAGCATAGTGAATAGTCCAAATAATATAATAATGTAGCGTCCACAAAATAACAACATGCTACAGTCATAACTAATACAAAATAACAAAATAATAACAATATGAAACAGTCCACAACATAGTGAATACTCCAAATGGCAATGAAACTACGACCACAGTGGCCATGGCCTATGTCGTGCATCCCTATCTGGCAGTATACGTCTGTCCCAGATTGGGTCTCCTTGATGCACCTGTGCCTGTGCCTGTGGTGGTTAAGTGTGGAAGTCATCCATCGCCGCACGGATGAAATCATCTGATGGTCCTGCACTACTGCCTGGCACCTCAAAAGGGGTGTGTCCCTGACTGTGAGAATCTGTGGCTAGAGTATCCCCACTGTCATGGCTCTCTGTAACAAGGCCTATAGAGCGATATAACTCAATCGTGTCCTCTGCAGACCAAAAGGGGTAATCGGCATCAAGTCCCTATGAACAGGGCTGGAAATCAGGCTGCGAGGATGCTGGATCCGCTCCTGCCATAGCCATCAAACTAGCCTGGAAAACTGCCTCATGTCCGCTCATGTAAGGGTGCTCAGACGCCGCCTGACTAGGACCTGCCGCATACTGCGATCCGTGATGATAAATCGACTATGACCCGTAAGTAGGACCAATGACTGGAGGTCTGAACCATCCCTGAGTCTCGACCACTGGTCTCGGTGCTATAATCGGGACAGGCTCAGCAGCAACTCTCAGGTCTACGTCCTAATCTGCGTCCCTCTCGTCTATTACGAGGAACATCCACGATCAACTGAGGATCAGGCTGTGTCTGCACGAGGGGTGCCTCAGGTCCAGGCTCATCAACTCGTGAACTCCCACGATACATTCCAATAATCCGGCCAATCTCCTCGTGGATATACTCTAGGCCAAAACGAGGAAACTCCTCCGCCGTTGTTGCATGATAAAGCATTTCAAGACTGTCAATCTGTATATTACGAAAACATGTTAGAAATGTGAAACAAATGTAAAATATGTATAAATGATAGAATTTGTCATAAACTCACCATGCGGCCTATCTTTGCTGCCCTCCGAGATATGTAGCGATTTCCCCTCTCTCTGTACCACTCCATCTACGCATGATTAGGTGACATCAAACCATATAATGGAGGTGGCAGTACAATATGCTGAACCTTGGTATTCCATCGATCAATGTGAGGCCTCAGCTTACGTCTCCAGTTCTCTTCAACCTTCCCCCGTAGAGTATGATCATGTATCCCTCTCAACTTCCTAGATTTATCCGGGATGGGTTGATCAAGATCGAACTGTCGCATGCACCTATCCGGTTGACATGCCTCTACTGTGTGGAAGTAGATAATAGGTTTGGCAGCAAGCCACAGGTACTGCTGCTCTAGAGTCACGTCAAGCCACTCATATTCAATATATGGCTGCCACACCACCTACAAACAAAATGTTAAACAATATATAGAGTTACAAAAACAAAACAAAAAACCCATAGAGAAAAACAACATCGTAAGTATCCAACACCTAACCTCATCTCTACACAGTGTGTCCAATGTTGCCCGATAATGGGTGACCTCATGAGGTTTAAACTTTTCTACAGTATTAAACCTATCATCAGAAACATTCATTATCAATCATAATCAAGAAGCGAACATTTAGTATATTCATTATCAACCATACATTATCGAAATCAAATGAAGTAAATAAATCATACCGGCAACCATAATGTGTGCCCGGCTCTGGATGAGGAGGAAGGGGTAGAGCAATGGGTGGGAATTGTATCCATGCCCAAATTTGAAGGAGAATATGGCAACCACCCATGTCAGTTCGACGGGCATCTGTCAATTCACACAAATTCATGAACAAGTGTGTCAAAACCGCAGATCCCCAGCTGAATCGACCAATGTCCTCAAATCCCCACCTAGCAACGGGAAAAGCCGGCAACCAAAATTGCTACCTCTAGACTTGTCCGCTAGCAACCAAGTCCCCAACATTCGGGCAATGTGGGCTTTTGTGAAGTAGATCTCGGCATCGTGATTCCCCTCCTGATCAGTCCACCAAGTATAATGCTGATCCAAGAATGAGATGCGGAGGTCGCTGGAACGATGGAACTCACCGGCCTCTGGAACATGTCCAAAAACAGCAGCACAAGCTGCGTGCCAATCCTCGGAGGTCGATCCGGTGACGACAGTGCCGTCAGTCGGCAAGCCCAATATGCCTGCCACATCTTGTAAGGTGATCATCATCTCACCTTGGGTCATGTGAAAGGTATGTGTCTCTGGTCTCCACCTCTCGACCAGAGCACTAATTAAAAATGTATCGATCTGTGATAAATTACGCAGTTATCACGTGTTAACGAATTTTATTGAATAATTACATAAATACAAAACGACGTAAATAACATACTTGGATATGTTGCATCCTGGCAACATGTATGAATCTCGCCTGTCTGAGGTACTCTTCGACAACCTGCGGAATAGCACCGGTAGGTGGCCCCCCTTGTGGCTTTCCACACATGGTCTTAATTTTCCTTAAATGCTCTGTATTCCACACCCGCTGCGAAATATGAGCTTTCTGCGTCCTTTTACGAAGGACCTCCCATTTGTACTGCCCAGGTATGATCCACATGCTGGGATTGGTGGGCTCTACATCCGATGCAGAATCCGATGAAGATGATGACTCATCCATTATCCTCAACTATATAATATAAAACAACATTTAAATTAATCACATGTAATGCCCCTTTTTATTTACAATTTAATTAAGCAGTGACATAATTGATTATCACAAAAATTAAGCATATGCGTCATTTATTTAACTAGAATCGAAATTTATGAAGTCCCGCCAAAACGTAGAACAATTATTTATTTACAATTAAATAATAATAATACATCGGACAAAAATAATATAATACTAACTGAATACTTAACCCTAGGTCACTACCAACTTGTCCAATACGTACTAATCATCACACCTAACTAACTACAAAGTTATGCACTCCCGCATTAATAACATCATACATACGAAATTTACGAAGTCCCAAACACTATTTATAAATCACTAATTAATATGCTAAACCCTAATGCATAATTAAAAATTAATAATAATAACTACGTAATAATAAAATTACTATATCATTACAACATTCATAGCATGCCACAAAATTTCTAAGTGACTATCCTAATGTTCCAAGTCTCTAATATACAATCAATCCTAACATGTATTACTAACTAGCACTGTAATTTAAATGTATACATATGAGGTATTATGACCTTACCTACGTTGGCAGAGCTTCGCTACGAACCACGGTTAGAGAGAGGTTAGAGAGGTGAATGAGTAAGGAGTGAAAAAAGGAAAGTGGGGTATATATAGCTTGCAATGTGACGCCCCAATGGGGCGTCTTCCCCGAGGGAGAGACGCCTCACTTGGGCGTCACGTGTGACGCCCAAAGGGGGCGTCTCATTGTGCAACAAATGTGTAATTTTTTACAAAACAGCATTAAATACGTAATTATTTAATTTAAATGCATTATTTTAATTTTTTTGCCTAGAAGCAATAGTAGATATGCAAGAATAATAGAATCTTACGCAAACTATTTTTTTCTATTTTTCCTTATGAATGGTCACTAAAATAATTCATTGTTACATAGTGATTCGCTAAAAGGGCGCGAACCAGATTGCTTCCTCCCCACACTGCTAGTCGGATTTAACGGGTAGTGGTTTTTGGTTTTTTAGAGTGATTAGCCACATTATAAGTTAAGATGTGATTTTGATGGTTTACTTTTTTTCATTGTTTTTGGATATGTTAACCTTACTTTTTATTAGCTTTGATTATGTAAGACTTTCTTCTTCTTTTTTTCCTTTTTGTGGCAGGTATCTAAACAAAAATTACTCAATTTTGGTCTTTTTTATTTTTATATTTTCTCTGATCTTTTTGAAATTTAGCACCAAGAACTAGTTTCTTTGTTCTTTGATCTGGTTATGCAAGTTCTTTTTGTTTTCATGAGAATTCAATTTTTGATACTTAACAGTGATTACATTTTGTTTTGATAAGCCCCTAATAAAGAAATAATATATAAGGAAGCCTAAACAAAATGTAGTTGCAGAAGGAGTACAGTTGTGAAGAAGAAACTGCATTGGAAAGATAGTTATTAGGAAAGTTATGAGTAGTTACTATATTGGGTAGAGGAGTGTAGGACTAATAATAATACAGGGGTCATGAACTCTTCTATTTCTTATTTCGGATTTCGGATATCTATTAGATTCTGATGGGCCATGGGCCATAAAAGTGAGTGAATTAATTAGTTATGGAAACTGTTCTAGAATATTCATAGGATAAAAGATAGGCAGTGTGGTAGAGTGGATATGCATGTATTCAGTGAAATGGGAATTGGGAGAAGGATCTCCTGAGGCCTAGGACTTTGGTTTTGAGAGTGAGTTGAGACCTTTGGTTTATCTTTGTATTAATGTCTTTCTGTTCTTTGTTTATCTTTTTGCGTTGCCATTTTCTTTCGTTTCCTTTAGTGGAGTCTGTTAGGAGGAATATGTTGTTTGTTAATGTTCTGTTTCTCCTTTGTTATTGTGGACACTGGATACTGTCACATCATGTATTTCCAAAGTATTATTGAGTAATAGATGTGTTTTTCTTGTTCAATTGTTGTTAATTGTTTGGGGTTTCATTAGATACCCACCAAACCGCAACAAGCCGAAAGTAATAATATTGAAAGAGGGTGCAGACTTACCTCTTGCTCGAAAATTTCTTGTCATTGATGAGCATAAAGGGGTTCTGCAATTCTGAAAAAAAATGGAAATTACCTTTATTAATATCACAAATGCAGCTGAACGCAAATAAAACTAAACAAATTGGAGAAAACTTTTATTTACAAGACATGCATAATTTACAACTGAATAAACGAAGTCAATACTTTTGACAAATTGATTCTATAGATTAGCATGAAGCTATCAAGGACAAATTTCAACAAAAAATCATAAGTAACATATTGAAAATGAAAATAAGCTTCAAAGTAGGGGCTGAGCTGGGCCGAGCTTTGTCTCGAAATGCCCAAGTTTATGCCTATTAGCGTAGCTTAGTTAGTATGAATCATTATTTACTGTGTTGTAGTATATTACTCTTGCTACTGCTATCATAGCAGATTATTTCCCTTCACTAGTCAGTTAGTTCAATTCTCATTCTGTTACTTAATCAGTTAGATTGCTGCCTTATCAATGAGCCAGTCTTCGTTTACACGGAGTATTACTCATTCTCTCAGATTCATTAATAAAATGATTTCTCTGCAATTCCTTTTCTCTCAACTCTTTCTCTCACTTTCTTGCATTCTCTGCAATATATTACGTGCCCGCTGCCGATTCCCCTTCTCCAATGTGTTAGAGGATGAATTTTAATGTGGATAGCCCACTCTCACTGATCATAAAGTGGTTCCCCATAGCCGTGATCCATTTCCACGAAAACTATTTGTGACCTCCATTGGTGGGACTTGGAGTTAAGTTTCTACATCCTTGGCCAATTCCATGGCTCTTGTAATTTCATTTTTTTTTTGAATATGGATGGAATTAAAAGCAGAAGAAAAAACTACACAGAAGGACAAAGTCTAGGGCATGAAGCCCCCAATTTGGAGAAGTGTCTTCTTAAAGGTGGATGCAGTGTCTTCTTTATTGGCTGCACGGGAGTCTATTTTGGATGAGCTAAAATAATTGGGTCCAGAGTCTCATGGGTCAGGTATATTAAATTAATATTTTGGCCCAATACTTAATTAAGCTTTTAAATCAGTCCAAGACTGGCCTTTCAAGCAAAATGACCGGGTCAAACCAGACCAATGGCGGGCTAGTATGCAGATCCTTATAGGCAAGTCCGATCCAGTTTCACTCCTACTCCTAGGTATCCCCATGAGTCTAGGTTTAGTCACATTTAAAAACTTTTATCCATTTTCAAATATATTTGGTAGGAATTGAATTAAGATCTATTTGGAACGTCAATAATATTTAAAATTTATATAATGATTTCACCTACTTAGAATAAAACATGAATAAAAATTTGGACAAATCTTTTATTGCACACATTCAAAATGAAAAATATATTTTTATTTTATTTTGGAGAAAAACATTTGTCCTTTTAAAGGATCTAACCTTATATCATTTTATATCCTAACCGTCGATTTTCGTCGATCAACGGTTAGGATTTATTGGGTTTTATTGTGAATTACTAATTAATTAATAAATTTGACCCAATAAATCCTAACCGTTGATCGACTAAAATCAACGGTTAGGATATAAAATGACATAAGTTTAGATCCTTTAAAAGGACAAATATTTTTCCCTTTATTTTGTTACACAACTATATTTATAAATTAATTCTTTAAATTAAATATTATAATATATGTTACTTTTATTTGGACTTGAATAATTTTTAAAGAGAATAATATTTCTCATATTATAAGAGATAATTTCATGCACATATCTTACTAGTCAAACTTTGTAAACATTTACAAGCATATCTTACTAGTCAGACTTTGTGAAAAATGTTTGCACTTTGAAAATCTTGGGAATAATTTTTTCACATTTGTCTTTGTAGTCAGACTTTTGTATAATTTTTGCACTTTGAAAATTTTCGGAATTGAGCATTTTCGGCTATGTCTTACACGTTGTGAAATTTGTTGCAATTAAAAGGCATAGGCAAAAATCCTCCTCAAAAACATTGTGTTTACACTTAACAAAAGTTGTTGAATTTTTTTAAAAAAAATGTAAACTTTAACACTCATGCTATAACTTTCCACCCTTGTTACAAGCTTATGGGTAAGCCTAGAATATACAAAACATGAGAGAGGCCAAAATGAAGCTTCAAATCATTGAGGAACACAAAACAATATTTTTGGTTATCATAAAGCTCGCAGAGTGGAAATGAGAGATTATAGTTAGCTATTGCTCCCAGTATATATGAGACAAATTCAAATCCAATTGTTTTAAGTTTTGGTTTGATCCTACTATCTAGTGTCCATTCAATCACACTTCTAAATTGATAACACTCACAAAAATTCTTTACAGATGCATATATGCAACACATCACCAATTGTAAATTTTTGAGATTAGGACACATTTCAACAACAGTGGTATGTGAAACAAGAATAATAAGGAGAGGCTGATGCCCCCACACATAGCTTTTCACATTATATATCCAGACAAAAGAACAATGGAGAAGATGGACGTTTACCACCTCCCTAGTATAGAATTCAGGGCAAAAACAATGCATTAAGTCATGGGGGGAGTTATCAAATTCGAATTACGGACAGCAACACATAAAGACTGAGCATTGTGTATAGGGTTCCTAAAAATCGAGACCTAAAATCAGTTTACACAATATTAATGATGACCCCAAGTTGGGTGTCGTGCGATGAAAGCCGTACCCAATTAAGGAAAACGTTCAAGAATTTAAACAGTTTTGAGAGTAAACCGATTAGTGAGAGGAAACCGATTGGGAAGGCGGGAACTTGGCAGCATACGACGCGAATGCTAGTAAGGATTATTTAAGAATGTTGAGAATCCAAACAGCCATAGCATACCGTCATACGGACTCGGATGCAACGTTGAGAATTCAGACCACAACATACGGAGCGGATGCTAGGGATTTTACTTTAATTCATATATAACTTTTAATTAAATTTAAAATTTTATTTTATTAATATATATATATATTTTTAAGTAAACATTTACCAAAAAAGTTATGAAGCAAATAAGACAAAGTTTTATATATTCCTAAATTAAAAGAAAAAAAGTTATATCATTTTAGATTTTAACCGTTAATTTTCGTAATCAACGATTAGAATTATTGGATCAAATTTAATAATTAATTACTAATTCACAATAAAACCCAAAAATTATAACCGTTGATTGACGGAAATCAACAATTAGTAGGATCTAAAATAATATAAGGTTAGATCTTTTAGAAGAACAAATATTTTTCCCAAAAACATAAACTCAAAACAAATTTTAAAACCAGTTAAGAGCTCTTCGTCGTCGTCATCAAAAATAAGCAGAAAGGAAGATGATTAGGAAGGAAGACGGGTATGGTGAGAATTTAAAATCAGAGAGGAAACCGCTCTGAAAATCTACATAAAAGAAATTAAATTTAAAAAAAAAACTGTTGTTTTAGTTAATAATGACATGCAGCCATCTAAAAAATGTAGTTTTTTCGTCTCTCGGTGTAACATGGAAAAGGTGTAGTTAATCATCAACCCGCCCAAAAAAATATAGAATAACAGAAATATAGCTTTCATTCTTTATTAGAGCATAAAAAACACATTTTTCGAATATAATATATCAAAATGTGGGAAAAATCTACAGTGCAATTAGTGTAGGCACAACCAGCCAATAGGGAAACGCCATGTCACCTACTTTTTGTACCAAAGATAGAAAATAAAGCATTTTTTTATAATTTACACTATATATTCTCCGGATACATGGTGTAAATTAAAAAAAAAAACACTTACTCAATGCGAATGCGATAGGATAAATAATTAGGAGAAATGTTTTATAACATATTATAATATTTAATTTAAAAAATTAACTTATAAATATGATTGAGTAACTTAAATATAAATTTGTTTTTCGCTATCAATGCGCTCCACAAAAGATCAGGTCTAATTTTATACACTTGTTTTAATCTACGTAGGTCATATCATTTTCTAAAATTTTCAAAGTCATTAAAGTTCTAACTAGGTCTTCTTAAATGTCATCTTAAAACTTGGTTTAAATTACAACTAGAATCAAAATGTATGTAAAACCCAATTTTGTATGGAACGCAAGTCATGGCCTCGACTGCAAAATTACGGTAAAAAGTAATAGTAGATGCACAAGCAAACTTCAAAAAATTTGGAAGGCGTGGGAAGTTATAAGATGAAGCAAGATACAACTAAATCAATCAAAATGCTCAACAGTTTACTAAAATCACAAGGAATCCAGGAATGAAGCAATAGAAGTTTGTGCTGCCAATTGAAGAATGTAGAAATACGAAGGAATCTATTCATATTTTTTTTTCATTTTTCCTTTCCCTTATCATTTCCATATAATTGGTGGTAGAATGGTAGTTGCTTATAACAAAACAATCCTTTCTCTTTCCTCTTTCCTCTTTCTATGGCCTATTTAGGCTAAAAAAAGTCATCAGATCAAAGAATGAAAGTAGGGACTGCAGAGCATGCCATTTTTGTTCTAGATGGCATAACTTTTATACTTGTTCTTCAATTGAAGGACGAGTTGTATTTGGAAACCTCCTGCCACGCACAGATGAACTGAATAAATGCAATGCTCTTTAAGGTTGTGCATGAGGTACCATGTGAGCAGCTCCTCTTACTGTGGCAAAAGATAACAAATTTCCATACTCAACCTATATATGCCACCAATTACCATTAAATTATAACTTGGCTTGCAAACAGTTAACCTTAAAATAGAATAATTACTTATTCTTCAAAGCAGAAATGGTCAAGATTGCAAAAATTGTTTGAGTACCTGGCCTTTGTGGAACCAAGCTTCCATATGGGACTGTAATCTTGAACTTCAATTCATGAGCTAGTTCACGAATATGTGATCGAGATCCCAATAATGGTACAACAGATTCTTGGTCTCCACTGTTATCATTTAACATTAAGTAATTAGAGTACGAATATAAAGTTAGTTTAAAAGTCTAGGCAATGCTGGGGATTTTTCCAAGGGTTTTATGTAGGGATGTGCAAAATGTCCAAAAGAACTAAATCGATCCATAATCAAACTGCTCCACATTTTAAAAACCGGTTATTTTTAAAAACCGATTTCATATGAAACTGCATTTTATTTTATAAACTGGTTATTTACCAAATCATAAAAATAATTGGTTATCCATAACCAAACTATTTTACAATTAAAGAACAAATAAGTATTATCTATTATCCTTAGCATTAAAATGTGAAAATTACATAAATATGAATCATTTTTAAATGTGACATTATTAGAAAAGTCTCAAATACTAACAGAATTTATCGAAGAAAAATATTTCGTCGAAAATTTGACAAAAATCATATTACGTAGAAAATAGAGACGATTTCGTTGAAACTAGAGACGAAACAAGATTTTGTCATAATCACTGACATAGATTTTTTAGGGACAAAATATTTCAGTCAAAATTCTTGATAGAATCTAAATTCCGTCGAAACTTTCAACATAAATAATTCTGTCAAACTTTTCAACGAAAAATAATTCTGTAAAAAGTTTTGACGAAAAACATTTCCATAAAAAAATTGACAGAAAATAATTTCGTCAAATTTTTTTACGAAAAATATTTCCTTCCAAATTTTCGACGAAAAATATTTCCAGCAAAATTTCAACAAAACGCATTTACACCGAAAATTTTGACCAAAAATATTTACAGCGAAAATTTTGACCAAAAATATTTACGTAAAAAATTTTGACGAAAAATATTTCAGAATATTTTTTTGATGAAAAATATTTCTATAAAAAATTCCGACGGAATTTTTTTTTGTCAAATTCTTTACGTAATCTAAATTCCCTCCAATAATTTCCCTCAAATTTTTTGACGAAAAATATTTTTATAAAGCATTTTGACGAAAAACATTTATGTCAAAAAATTTTATCGAAATATTGTTCGTCAACGAAAATTCTTCATAGAAATGTGTTTCGTCGAAAATTTTGATGGAACTGTTTTTTATCAAAAAACTTGACGGAAATATTTTTCGTCGAAAATTTTCGATGAAAATGTGTTTCGTTAAAAATTTCGATTGAAATTTTTTTGTCAAAAAGTTTAACAAAAATGTTTCCGTCGAGAACTTTCGACGGAATTTGAATTCTGTAAAGAATTTTGATGAATTTGTTAAAAAATCGGTTTTGAATTTGATAACCGGTTTTGTTTAAAACTGGTTTTAATTCAAAACCGGTTATAAACCACACCCCGATTTTAAAATCGGTTTAGACAAATTAAAAACCGGTTTTTTTTAAAAAAGTGGTTCGGTTTAAAATCCAAACCGTTTAAAACTGGTTTGGTTTTTAACAATAACCGAACCGAATCGCTCCATGCACACCCCTACTACTGGGTGGATAGAAGCGTAGGCAGCACATAGCATGTGTAAAAAGGGCATGGCTAAAGATCTCGCACCTAACGAAGAAATAGATATATGCACACACAAATCATCTCTACAAGAGACTTGTCATAGTTAACTACTAAAAAATGACTAGATTCTGAAATTACTAGATTCTAAAATTTCCACATCCAGTTAGGGTGTAAGTAAGTTAGGTTAGGTTAGACTTTGACTTAAATAGGTCGGGTCTGTGTAAAAAATATTGGGTCTGACCTGACCTGTTAGCCTATGTAGGCCCCAAATTACAAGTCTGGTCTGACTTATATTTAAAAAATAAAAACCTTGACCTAGGCCTGTTAGCCTGTTAAACATTCAAGAATTAAAAGAATAACTAAAATAATATTACTTTATCATTCAAAATTATTAAAATAATAATTTTATTTAAAATAAATAATAAGATATAAGCCGACCTATAGGCTTATAGGCCCGACATGTACAAAAAAAGCCTATGACCTGTTTTCTAAATAGATTTTTTTAAAAGTCTAAACCTATTCTATTTTACTATTTATACTAGGCCAAATTTGACCTAATATAAAATAAGCCATAGACTCCTGTAATCGCCTAGATCATTTACACCTCTACATCAAGCGTATCATCAACCTTCTATAATCACTTTGTCTTTAGCGAGTATATTTTCGGTACTCCCCTAATAAATACTCCTTTACCTATACTAATAAAAAGTGGATGGAAGGATAACTACTATTAGTAGCGTTATTTTTTTTTTCAATAAGAATCAAAATATATAATTTTGTATAAAGAAATATAAAAACTATTAAGGTAGTCTCACCTAACAATTTAAGCTTTTGAATTGAATTGATTATTTGCATGATATCTAGAGTTGGTTAAACCAAAGAAAAAAAAAAACTACCTTGTTTGATATTATTTGTTTTTCATATTAGCTTCTTCTCCCTTAAGGTTTCTAATCTCAAAATTTCAATCATCGCCCTCGTTTTACTAATAAAAATAATTAAATATTATGTAATGTCTTAGCACAAATACATTGAGCTCTTTACGTGGTATTAGAGTCTTGGTGTCACGGGTTCACCGCCTCCCATTTAATTAATAAATAATTAAGTATTATAGAGTTTGTTAAACATAAGTAGGTTAGTCTGTGGATTGTCCAATTCTTCAAGCCCAGTAGACTCTCATGTGAAGAGACGTATTAGAGAAATATAAAATCTATTAAGATAGTCTAATCCAACAATTTAAACTTTTAAGTTAAATTGATTCTTTACAAGCACCCATTATCATTATTTTGTCCAATTTCCTTAGTACAACAACCTGAAATGGCTGTTTTCACCCTTACCCAAGAACTACATGTAAGAACCATCTTAGAGGATGAGGAAAAATTACCAAAGTCAATAACACCAAATAACGGATCCAAGGCAAATACAAAGAGTTGAAGAGCGTTTGGTTCAGGTTATCTAAATACTTTCCCATGCATATAAGGTTGGCAAAGTGTGTAAGTCATGTTTGGTAGAGAGATTTGAAATTTTTTCCCAGGCACCATATTTGCATAGCGTTTGAGAAATGCTTGCAAAAATTATATAGAAGTCACTATTCAGAAAGACAATTTGGAGGTGGTATTTGGGTTTGAACGGCTAAATGGGCAAGAAGGGGACCAGATGCAGACCAACACACAATGGTCTGAGATTTACACAACGGATGCAGACCAACAGAGACTTTACACAGCGGTAATTCACATTCAAAAAGTTTTAAAAATGGGTATTTTAGTATTTCTAATCAATTTTTCCATCGATATTTTATTTTCAACCAAACATACACTCAGGCAATTTAACTCAATTTTTCCGGTAATATTTCAGCGTACCAAATAATTTTCATACTAAAATTACTTTCCCACATTATTTTTAGTAATTTTATTTTTCTGGTAAAAAAATTTTTCTCCGGAACCAAACACCCCTCCAAGTGAGAAACGATAGTTTTGTGGCGTAACACATAAACTAGGAAATAACGTGTTAGGAATGCTGTTAGGCCCAAGTCCAATAGGATAGTTGGAGCTCCTTTGTGGGCCAAGGACTACATCAGTAAGTCATAGAAAGTCCTAGACCATAGTGAGTCCATTTACTTTGTTATATTGAACAATGGCTGTACATGTGTTAGTAAAGTAGCATACGATGAGTAGTGTGCTGTTAGTCAAGTTAGTCAAGTAAGGACACATGTAATAAAAGGTACCAGTTGTCATTCGGTTGAATCCTTCAGAAATATACAAATTGCTTCATTCCTTTTCCTTTATTCTTCCCTCTCTTTTCTCTGTTCTGTTACGGAGACCTTGTTCAAGGGTTCGCGTCCCTTACATTGGTGCTTTCATTTTCTGAGCTCTTTCAGCGATTCACGATGCATGTTCAGGATTTGGCTGAGGAATTTGGTTCCTTTAAGCTTAGAATCGAGCGAAATTTCGAGGATCTGCAAACTAGGGTGGAACAACGGTTCAATGATTATCAGAATCAGTTTGTTAACATCACCGCGCAGCTCCAGCAAATTCATGCAGCAGTGGTTGGGGCTGAGGCTCGTAGTGGAGAAAATGTTCACTCGAGAGGCACACATGCTTCACCGACCATGGAGTCGGGTGGAGGAAATCAATCGCGGTGGGATCCTAATGATCCTCGTTCGTTGTTGAAATCGATTCGGATGGAGCTTCCAAGTTTCAACGGAGCAGATCCGAATAGCTGGATTTTTCGTACTGAGTTGTATTTTGGCTTACAGCAAGTACCAGAAACCATTAAGGTTCGATTAGCCGGTATGAAGATGGAAGGATTAGCAGGGCCATGGTTCCAGTGGTTGTTCAACGGAAGTTCGGTCCAATCTTGGGAGGAATTGAAGTTTGCGGTTCGTCAGCGATTTGGAGGTACTGCATATCAAGATTTGCGAGGAGTTCTTTCCAAGCTATCACAGGAAGGAACATTGAGCGAATATATCAGAAACTTTGAAGCCTTGATTAACCAAGTCACTGAGTTTTCTGATGAAGTACTGATGTGTTTTTTCGTGTCCGGTTTATTGCCTGATTTACAAAGGGCAATTCAGCTCCATTCACCAACATCGCTCCACCAAGCAATGCAATTGGAAATTTCTTATGATGCACATTTTGTCGAGTTACGATCTTCATTTTCTTCTTCTGGTATTAAGAGAGGATTTGTAAAAAATAGTTACACTGTTGAGCAACCAAATCCCATTGCTACAGTGTTACCAACTCATAAACAAGTGGTTCCTGCTTTGCCTTCATCCGCGCCTTATAGAAAATTATCATATGAAGAGTTACAAAAGAAGCGAGACATGGGAATTTGTTACACTTGCGATGAGAAGTGGACCTCTCGTCATCGGTGTAAGGGCAAGTTGTTTTTGCTGATGGGAGATTATGAGGAATTAGCAGCTGATGGCGAAGAACAGATTGTTTGGCAACCAGAACCTCCTCAAGAAGAGTCTCTTGAAGCTGCGTTGCATTCCTTAGCAAGAGACCGAAATCCTAGAGCACTTCAATTTCATGTGGAGTTCAAAGGGAGGTTAGTCTCTATTCTTGTGGATTCTGGCAGTTCCCATTGTTTCATTCAGAAGAAATTAGTTGATGCTATTGGTTTATCATCTGTGAAAGTCCCACGCATGCGTGTGTTCTTGGGAAATGGGGAATTCTTAGTTTGTGAAAGAAAATGTTTGGCAGTTCAATTAAACATCTAAGGGCATGAATTTTATGTGGATTTGTGGGTGATTGACTTAGCCAATTTGGGAGTTATTTTGGGGATTTCATGGTTAAATGCACTTGGAAGAGTTATCCATGATTATGTTGAGATGTCTATGGAATTCATGGCTAAGAATGGAAGGGTGGTTTTGCATGGTGAGCATTTGTTGCGACTCGGCAAGTGCACCAGTCATAAAGTAATAAAGTGTACCGGAGTACAAGATCGTTCCCACGAGGATCAGAATTTTCAAGCAGTAGTTCACTAATTGCGTTTTAGTTGGACAATCTAAGGTTTGGTTTGAGAGAATTTAGATGAAGAGAGTTGTGGTTCAAAGAACTTAAAATTAAAAACAAATAAGATCATGCAATTATAGTGGAGACGTCATCTCAATGCAAAGTATATATCACACACTCATTGTGATTTAAAAAAAGGGAAAATTCCATTTTCACCCAGTGTGGTTTTATGTTCTATCATTTCGACTCCCTGTGGTTTTAAACTTATCACTTAGACTCATTGTGCTTAAATAATTTATCATTTAACCCCTCGTGGTATCAATTTATCACTTAGACACCTTGTGGTTAAAAAGTTTGTCTCTTAGACCACTTGTGGTTACAAAAATAAAAATTGTTAAAAAAATGTTTAAAATAAATGTTCTCTTTTTTATTTTATATCTTCACCTAATGCATTTAGGGTTTTAAAAAAAATAATTTTTTTAAAAATTCACCTATTTTTATCAAGAAAATAAATTCAAATCAAATATTATATTTTTTTTTATTTTTTACTCGATATCATTAAAAAATTATATAAAGAAAGTAAATATCTTATTTTGATAATACATATTTAATTTATCTTAAATAATATTTTATAATTTCAAATATATTTAAAAAAAATTAGATAATTTATAAATTAATTACAGAATAAATAACTTGAAATATTTTTTAAACCATAAATGCCATTACATGAGGATATATAAAAAAAAGAGAAAATTTATTTTAAATATTTATTTTTAAATCACAAGGTGTCTAAGTGAAATTTTTTATAACCACAAGGCCTTTAAGTGAAAATTTGAAACCATGGGAGGTTAAATGACAAAATATGCAAGCACAGTGGGTGTATTGATAAATTTAAAATCACAAGATGAAAAATGATAAATCACAAAACCACAATGGGTGAAAATGAAGTTTTCCCTAAAAAAAGTATCATTTAACCCTAAAGTCTTAGTTACCTTGTGATAACGAAATATATCAGTTTCATCGTTGTTGTCTTAATAATTAAAATTTATATTCCACAATCTTGCAAGTAATTTATTTAGGAATTAATTTATAACTCTATCTCAATTTTTTTACATTATTTAAATATATTTAAAAAATAGAATAAAATTTGTTTAACATAAATTAAATGGGGACGGTTATACTTACCACCAGGTAAGTTTACCACCCTTACAACCAATTAGAATTAAATTTAACGGCCCATAATTATTCCTTATAATCCTAATTTTTTCTCTCTCATCCCCTCTCTGTCTCTCTCTAGGTTTGGGATCTGCACACACCTCTCTCTAGGTTTGGAAATCAACTCTCTCAGTCATTTCACAACAAAATAAAAATCTTAGCAATAAACTAATCGTAAGTAACCATAATTATTTCCAGTGCAGTTTCTGACGATTATCAAGATTCAATCAGCAGAAAGCACAAGAACTGATTGATAATCACACATTTGCTTTGCGATAAAAATTAATAGAGCGTATTTCAAAAGGACCTAGTAATCAACGCATGATCAGGCATTGTTTCTGTTCGTTTTTATTAGCATATTTACAAACATAAAATTTCACAAATGGCACACTGACTTTGTTGTTATAATCATGATAATAATACAAGCACCTCCAGCACGAATATCAAAGAACCCCAGAGTAAAAAAATTAGCACCAATATATATTGTGCTCGTCGTTCCTGACTTCCTAATTTAATTTTTATATGTACGAACAAGATGGACTTGCCAGCCATGAGCTTGAAAGAATTTAGAGAGAGAGAGAGGTGTGTGCAGATCCTAAACCTAGAGATAGAGAGGGGACAAGAGAGTAAGATTTAGGATTATAAGGGAATGTTATGAACCGTTGGATTTAATTTTAATCGGACGGTTAGGAGATTGGTTGTAAGAGTGGTAAACTTATCTGGTAGAAAGTATAACTGCCCACAAATTAAATATGTATTATCAAAATAAGATAAGAAATTTTTTTAATAATCTCCTAAAAATATCACGTAGACCCCCCGTGATTTTAAATTTATCACTTAGACCCACTGTGGTTACACATTTTTTCACTTAAACCACTAATGGTTTAAAAATTAATCAAGTACAAAAGATTTTTAAAAATAATTTTCTCTTTTTTTCTTTTCTTTTCTTTCCCTTACATTCACATGATATATTGCAACTCATACATATTTCTAACTTGTTCATAACATACTTCTTTCTTTTCTTTCATTTTGTAATACATACATGATCAATGACCATAGTCAAAGATCACATAAGGCAATTAGGATATGACCACAAATGTCATTCCAGATGGACGTGTCAAGGACAAAGTTCCGTTTGTTTTCTCGTATAATTGGGGATATAATCCCACTCTCATAACGTCCAATTTCACATATAAGGCCCAAGAAGGAATTTATTCATTTTTCTTTTTATTCATATAATATTTAGATCCATATAAGTGCTCTCACTCCTAAAATATACTTCCTATGTAAATGGCTAAGAGCCATATAAAGGAAACAATGCCAATTTAATGTCTAGCAGTGTTTTAGTCTTCCAAATTCAAGCTTATCTTCAACGGAATAATAATTCGGTCGAAAAATCATAAAATTAATTTTTTTTGATTTATTTTTTTGAAATTGTTTTCGACGGAATTCTTTTTCCTTGAAAAATATTCGACGAAAATATGATTTTCGTCGAAATTTGCATAAAATTAATGTTTTTTTGATTTATTTTTTTGAAATTGATTTCGACGGAATTTCATTTCCGTGGAAAATCTTCGACGAAATCAGTTTTCCGTCAAAGATTTCATAAAATTAATTATTTTATTTTTTATTTTTTTGAAATTGTTTTCGATCGAATTCCATTTCCGTGAAAAATCTTCGACGGAATCAGTTTTCCGTCGAACATTTCATAAAATTAATTTCTTTTTTGTTTTATTTTTTTGAAATTATTTTCGACGGAATTCTTTTTCTGTGGAAAATCTTCGACGGAATAGAGATTATGTCGAAAAATTCATAAAATTAATTTCTTTTTGATTTATTGTTTTGAAATTATTTTCGACGAAATTACTTTTCCTTGATAAATCTTCGACGGAATCAGTTTTTCGTCGAAGATTTCATTAAAAAAAAAATTCATTTATTTTTTTGAAATTGTCTTCGACGGAATTCCATTTGCATGGAAAATCTTCGACGGAATCAGTTTTTCGTTGAAGATTTCATAAAATTAATTTCTTTTTTATTTTATTTGTTTGAAATTATTTTCGACGGAATTTCATTTCCGTGGAAAATCTTCTACGGAATCAGTTTTTCGTCGAAGATTTCATAAAATTAATTTCTTTTTTCATTTATTTTTTTGAAATTGTTTTCAACAGGATTCTATTTCCGTGAAAAATCTTCGACGCAATCAGTTTTCCTTCGAAGATTTCATAAAATTAATTTCTTTTTTGTTTTATTTTTTGAAATTGTTTTTGACGGAATTCCATTTCCGTGGAAAATCTTCGACGGAATCAGTTTTCCGTCGAAGATTTCATAAAATTAATTTCTTTTTTCATTTATTTTTTTGAAATTGTTTTCAACGGAATTCTATTTCCGTGAAAAATCTTCGACGCAATCAGTTTTCCTTCGAAGATTTCATAAAATTAATTTTTTTTTGTTTTATTTTTTTGAAATTGTTTTCGACGGAATTCCTTTTTCGTGGAAAATCTTCGACGCAATAGAGATTCTGTCGAAAAATTCAAAAAATTAATTTGTTTTTGATTTAATGTTTTGAAATTGTTTTCGACGGAATTATTTTTCCGTGATAAATCTTAGACGAAATCAGTTTTTCGTCGAAGATTTCATAAAATTAATTTTTTTTTTCATTTCTATTTTATAAATTGTTTTCGACGGAATTATTTTTCTGTGAAAATTCTTCGACGGAATTAGTTTTCCGTCGAAGATTTCATAAAATTAATTTTATTTATTTATTTTTTTGAAATTGATCTCGACGAAATTTCTTTTCCGTGGATAATCTTCGACGGAATCCCTTTTCCGTGGTAAATCTTCGACGGAATCTGTTTTCCGTCGAAGATTTAATAAAATGAATTTCTTTTTGGATTTATTTTTTTGAAATATATTTCGACGGCATTCTTTTTCCGTGGAAAATCTTCGACGGAATTCCTTTTCCGTCGAAAATCTTCGACGAAATTAGAATTCCATCGAAAAATTCATTAAATTAATTTTTTTCGATTTATTTTTTTGAAATTATTTTCGACGGAATTATTTTTCCGTGAAAAATCTTCGACAGAATCAGATTTTCGTGAAAAATCTTCGACAAAATCAGATTTCCGTCGAATATTTTTTACGGAAAATAATTTCCGTCAAAAATTATCGATAGAATACATTTTTCGTTGAAATTTCCGTCGAAAATCTTGACTTTTCTAGTAGTGGTAGAAAATGGAAATATTATATTTATTTCTATCTTTGTATAGTTATTATTTCCTATAATTAATATTTTATATTTATTTTTATTTTTGTATTGTTATAGACTTATAATTCTCCATATTTAATGCTTTCACACTATAAAACGATGTAGTTTTATATGACTGCACCAATCCTTAGGTGCAGTCACTGTACATCCGCTAAACCCTATATATATATATATATATATATATATATATATATATATATATATATATGGGTTTCGATTTTCTCATGCGGTAGGAGAAAATTTTCTCATGTTGTAGACACATCTTATGTGAGGCCCACATCTATTAAAAAAATAAAAAAGCAAAAGAAAATATTGCACAAAAATCGAAGAGTCACTAGTAGTAGAAAACAACTCTCCTACACCATGAGAAAATGTTTTCCATATATATATATATATATATATATATATATATATATATATATATAGTCTCACCCACCACCTATCAGCTTAAACTTTTATATTGAATTGGTTCTTTACAATAATTATTATTATTATTACCCCAATCTCAAATCTTATTTTCGTAATTTTCTTTCACATATTCTTTTTAGTAATTTTATACATAAAAAATATTTTTTTAATTAAACAAATTTTTTAATTAACAATATTTGGAGTTACTCTATCAAAATGAAACGTAATTTTATTTTTTATAAAACATCCTTCTAAGAGAAGCAATACATAAAAAGTATTTATTTCAAAAGATTACCAACGTTTTAAAATACAAAAGAATACTCCAAGCAAATCACAAAACGTTCTTGATTTTCTGTTCTTCTTTCCTTGTAAATTTTTTTTATGTAGTTTCTCCTTTATTTTGTTATTTTTTTACCTCTATAACAGCTTGTTTATATGGAGATAAGCCGTATAAAAAATCAATTCAACCCAAAAGTTTACGCGATTGGTTGAGGCTATTAATGGTTTTATATTTATCTAACACGCCTACTCATATAAGAGCCCATTGAATTTGAAAGGTGGACGATGTATCAGTCTCAGCCTACCTGTGCTAAGAAACTCCATAATATTTAATTACTTATTTATTGGAGTGGTGACAATCGAACTCGTGGTCACTTTATATTAATGACTTTATATTTCTCTAATAAAGATAAAAACATTGCAGCGTATAAGTTTTTTTTTTTCTGTTTGTTTTTGAGAGAGTTTCCTTTAATTCTTCGTGAATCTTCAAATAAATGGCTTCATATATATCCTCACTTAAACTTTTGCAGATATGCACACTATTCTTTAAACTAATTAACATAAGCAAGCGATGTAAAGAATATTAAAATATATGAAATCATCGTTTAAAAAATGCCAAATTGAAAGCTTAACGCTAATTACTCATAATGCTTCTGCAGATTTCCTTTTATAGATCATTTAGGTCAATTTCCGAGCTTGAATGAGAAAATAGGCTCTTTTTTATTTCTATTTCAGAAAATAATTTTTCTTTAAGAATACAAAAATTAAAAATCTTGTTTGATAAATACTATTCTGTAAAAGTAATTCAAAAAACAATATCTGATTTTTAGATTTTAAAACCAATTTTATATAACATGTTTTTGTTTTGTTTTCAACTTTTTACTCCCAGAATAACAAAAAATGCGGAGAACAAAAGGTTTATTAATGGCATGATCATGATAATTATTTGAAACTGAAAAGACAAAAGAAAATCTTGTGCCACCTTATATAGATCTCAATCACAAGCTCCAATAGCCACATGATTTGTTCTCTTTGTTTTTGGTCTTGAAGGTGATTGACAAATTTTTCTGTCTTTTTGTTTTAAAAACACATTTTCAAAACAAATTTATCAAACTTTTTTTTTTACTTTTGAAGCTATTTTCAAAATAATCTTATAACATGGATTTTTTTTATCATCTTTTATTTTACAAAATAGTTCTTAAAAGTTAATTTTTTTTTTTTGGGTACAATCTTAAAAGTTATTTTACAAAATAGTTTTAAGAAGAAAAAATTTTGTCAGAGAAAGAAAAATTAGGATTTGATGGAAAGAAGAATAACAATTTTTCAGAGAAAGAAAAATAATGTAATACTATAGAAAATGAATTAAATGTTTCTGATTCATTGGCCAACCCTAACTTAACCTAATAAAAGAAGGCAAAAAAATTAATTTAATGCTTTTTTAAAAAATAATTAAGCATTTATTACAGTTTTGAGAATAATTACGGATCTATTACACAACGTGACGCCCCATTGAGGCGTCTCATCCTAAGGGGAGACGACCAATGAGACGTCACTAATCAGGTGATGACACGTGTCATTTTTTTTCCAAAAAAAAAATTAATTTAATCATAAAACTTTTGAAGGCCATAACTTTTGACTCGGGTATCCAAATCAGGTAATTATTTTTTTGATTCCACATAATTTTTCGAGATCTACGCAATGATATCTCATTTGATATATTTTATTTCTCACAAACATAATTTAAATTTAAATCAGGTAATCCTTCTTCCTTAGAGATTTGGAATATTTATTTAATTATTTCCTTTATTAATACAGATTTTTCAAATTGATTTTTGAGTTTAAATCACAAATCAAATCTTTATTTTGTTTTCCTTATTAATAATAATTGTTACTTTTAATTTAAATCTCAAACCAAATTTTTTTATAATAAAAATAATAAAAATTATTTTTTTAATTTAAATCACACATCAAATCTTGATTTATTTTTTATATTAAATCACAAACGCAGAACTCAGAGGATTATGAGTTTAAAAATGTGACACATGATAACGTGTCAACACGTGTCAACACCTGACACATCACCAATCACGTCTAAATTGGGTTTCAATCAAGAGCCAATCACGCCTAATTTAGGTAATTTTATTTTTGAAAAACATTCATAAGCCATCATTAATTTCAAACCACGAATAATAACCCAGAAGCTTATAACATTAATCATTAATTTCAAAAATAATATCATTCTTCCTTAGAGATTTAGAATATTTATTTAATTATTTTCTTTATTTCTACAGATTTTTCAAATTGATTTGTTAGTTTAAATCACAAATTAAATCTTTATTTTGTTTTCCTTATTAATAATAATTTTTATTTTTAATTTAAATCACAAACCAAATTTTTGTTATAATGAAAAAAATATTTTATGAAAAAATTTAAATCACAAATCAAAATTTTATTTATTGTTTTATATTAAATCACAAACCCAGAACTCGGAGGTTTCTGGGTTTAACCACTCTTATAATATCATTTTTGCAAATTAAAATTGTGTTTGTGACAAATAAAATATGTCAAATGAGATGTCATTGCGTAGATCTCGAAAAGTTATTTGGAATCAAAAAAAGAATTACCTGATTTGGATACCCAAGTCAAAAGTTATGGCCTCCAGAAGTTTTATGATTAAATTAATATTTTTGTTGGAAAAAAAAAGGGACACGTGTCATCACCTGATGAGTGACGCCCCATTTTGTAATAGATCCGTAATTATTTCCAAAACTGTAATAAATACGTAATTATTTTATTAAAAAGCATTAAATTAATTTTTTTTTGCCAATAAATAAATGAATGAGTTTTATGGGTTAGGGCTAAGATAACCCTATAACATAAACGGTTGAAAAATTACTGCAGTTGAGCTGATTTTGGGATTTTTTTCACAGCTCTACTGATGTGAGTAGCGTGGGAAAAAAAAAACACAGGTCTAGTCATATTATTATTTATTCATTAATTAATTAATTGCAAAAATGAAGCAACGCACTAATTAATAAATACATAAATAAACAAAAACAAGGACAGAAGGACCATGGATATAAATGGCATGCGTTCGCTGTCTCCCCGTGCTTCTCTGGCTTTTAGTTTATAACCCTACGTAAATTATTCAAATTCATAACCAAAAGTCTACTTCGAATGAATATTTTATTTATTTATTTAACAAATTTTAGAAAAAATTTGTGTGTATTTGTAATATTATTTTAATAAAGATTAATATTTATATTTTTTTACAAGTTGTGTGTATTGGTGTAATCCATGGCTATAAACTTTTGTCTACCCCGTATTGCATTATTAATGCTATTGCTGGCACACATATCTAAATGTGACCAAATGGAATTGGTGGAGGCGTGGAGCGAACCCATAATACTAATTAAGCGGTGCACTTGCAAGTTGCAACCACACGTGCACACTCAGATAATGGCACCCCTCTCAATCTCAAAGGCACATGTACGAATAAATCTTTGGTATTACTTACTGAAAATTTAGTGCATTCCACCAATGAAAATATTACATGTCAGTTCAAATTTTTTTTCTTCTGTCAAATTTTTTCTTTCTCCTCTGATGTGTAATGTTTTCATTGATGGGATACACTGAATCTAGGTACACTAGCAGTAGAACCAAAGATTTATTCCATATGTACAATTCTGCCCTTTCAATATATTCGATGATTCAATAATATTTAGTTAGGTTTCGATTAGATAAAAAAGAGAGCACGAAAAACACACTAATTTGAGTTGATCGTGTTGTATGAGCCTCCAGCGGATCTTTATCATATTCTTTTATCTCATGTAATGGGAGTAGAAGGTAGTTTTTCTTTGTTGTTGAGCTTCGACCTTTTTGCTTCACACACAAAAAAAAAAAAAAAAAAAAAACATGAAAATCAAAACAAAAAACGAAGCTTATTAGTATACGGAACAACAACAAATATGACACGACAAAGGTTATCAGTATATGGAAGAACGTAACTTCCATTGTTTCTTTCTATCTGTTTGTGGATCCTACGTACTAATTTTATTGCACATGAAATTAACATGATAAACATATATGGTGTTTTGGTGCATTAGAGACTTCCATTATTTAATTAGTTCAAGCCCCACCTTCCAAAGGTGAAGAAAACTAGCGAATTGTGCTGAGAAATGTACTCACCTGTTTGGAAAAAAAAACAGACAAAACTTGGGTGTTTATTTCGTGGGACCTTGATATTTGCACACTATATTTTTATGTAAATTTCAAAGAATCTTATATTTCTACAAAACTATAAGTCTTATTCTCGAACACAAGACCAACCGGCCATGTGTGTGGACCTTTCTCCTTCATAGAAAAAGTGGTGTAAAACGACACAAAGAAAAAATAAAGCAAAGAAGAATCGTTTGCTTATATGTGGTGTCTTGGTGAGCTGCCTAATGTGGCTCCTAAATGCAAAGCAATTTGACTAATAAATCACTCTCTTATATTCAATTCATGAATCTAAATTATTAGTCAATGGTAGAAATGAGCTTCTCGTTTCTATTTTGGACGGTATATGTGTCTATTATCTTCCCCCACCACATGGTCATATGTGCAGCTCTGATTATGTGAAAGCCATCACATCTAGTGTCCTGCATCACACACCTTCCCTATTACTTCTAACCCAAGGTTGGCACAAAAGGCACGCTTGCTTGTGCTACCTACACTGCATCTATAGACCTAATGTGACTGATTTCAAATGCTTCAATGGCAAAACGTAATGGGTCCAAATAGGCTCTTGATCACGTAACTGCTTAATCATGCTTATCTTTTTATAGATATAAATTCAATAATCCACCAGCTGCCCTTTCCTACTCTCCATATATTGAGCAAACCTGTCCACGCAACAAGAAAAAAACAAAGTTATGCGGTTGTTGTTGGAGTAACTTTACAGTTCATTTTTAAGAGAACTGAAAATAAATTATGAGAAAATCTCACAACGGGTATCAAGAGAAGGGAAATAGGTTGGGTTTATGGTTTTAACAGGAGAATTCTTATTATATATCCTACAACTTAATTTTGAGTGTTCACCCTTGTTGGTGGTGCATTTTAGACGCAAATGGAAGATATTGTGGGAGACTCTCCTAAACTATGGCCCAGGTTGTAATCAGTAGTTAATATTTTCTTTTTAATTTTTTACAAAAGTGTTTTACCAAATTCTCATTGCCTTGAGAAGGTAACTACGGATATTGATTTACACATTCAACGTGAGTAGGTTTGACATATAATGCGAACTCTCCAAATATGCAAAAGGCAGCATGTAGCATGCAAAGTTTATGGATCTTTGAGACTGAGAAGCTTAGGAACGCATGCATCTTTGGGACTGAGAAGCTTAGGAACGCATGCATGCACTATATATCATCTTTTGAATCTTGAAATGTAGGGAGATTAATTAAAAGGTATATCACTTTCATCTTATATGTAGTCATATTATTTAAAAAAATGAATTTAAATTATATTAAAGATTTGAAATTAATTATTACTTAAAACATATAAATATTTTTCAAATTAATTTTGATTAGGTGTGTTGAGATATATAAAACCATTAAAAAGTTCTCATCCACCAGCTTAAGCTTTTGGGTTGAATTGGTTCTTTACATAATATCAGAGCCTCGTGTCCCGGGTTCAATCCTCACCGCCCCTCACTTTCTCTTGTAGAATTTCTTAACACAGGTAGGTGGGCTTGTGCATTGTCCACCCTTCAAGTCCAATGGGCTCTCGTGTGAAAGGGCGTGTTGAGATATATAAAATCATTAAAAAGTCTTTAAAAAGTCACCAAGTGGGACTCACGGGCTGCAGCACCGCTTCTAGAAAGAATGGTGACTGCAGATGTTGAATCAGATTCAACAATTAAATTCTTCTAGCCTCCCTCCCAAGCCATCTCCAAACCTTTAAGAATACCCCACAATTCAGTATTTAGAGCATTGCAATTCCCAATCCTGTAAGAGAAGCCTTTGAGCCAGTGACCCTCATGATTTCGAGGAATACCGCCACAGGCTGCTAAGTTTTGAGCTCTCCTAGCAGCTCCATCAGATGAGCTTAACCCAATTCTCCTCTGGTGGTTTCCAGCTAATGAAAATTTCAATTCTGGGCTTAACTAATCTATTACAGGAAGCAGAACGAAAAGCCAACTTGTACTCTTCAGCTGTACTAATAACTGAATCCTTCTTATAGAATAGATAAGAAATAGAATTTCCAAAAACTAAATCATTTCTCCATTTCCAAGCTAGCCGGCAGGTAGTGAAATGATTCTATTACAGGAAGCAAAACGAAAAGCCAACTTGTACTCTTCAGCTGTACTAATAACCGAATCCTTCTTATAGAATAGATAAGAAATACAATTTTTTATTTTATTTTATTAGCTAGCTTAATTTACACATTTTATCGAATTATTCTATTGAAATGATTTCATTTTGTTACCTTTAATTTTGAGTGTTGTTAGGTTACTGTGGTGCGTCTTTTTTTTGTGGATTTTTTTTACTATATGAGTTTATGTGACTATTTGTCAAAAATTATTTAGTTAATTACTGATTTTGGATGTGGGTTAGTAGCACTACCAATTAACTAAATTTAATTTGTTTTAATTTCTTAAATTACTATCTATTAATTAAATTTACTTTTCGCTTAAATCAAACCTTAATTATATTCATATCTATTTTTCTATTCACAGACTCACAAGATTAATTATTTATATGTCTACTTATGTATTCAGACTCACAGTTTTTTGTTGTTTATATTTATCGCTAAAACATAGCTTTTTAAGGCAAAACAATAGATATCATAATGGCAATAATATTTCTTATTTTATTTATATTTTATGACCTTTATTTATGCCATTTTTTCTTTTAATATTACTGTAAGGGTTTTTTCTTTAATTTTGTTTTGTGCTCTTTTTCATTATTATTTTACAGTTTTAATAATTAACTAACTTATTTGTATTTACAAGATTTTATTTACAATATTAGAAAACAAAAAACGGAAATACTTTTGTATTAATTAATTCATAAAACAAGTATATTGTAATAACCGGTACGAGGTCTATATATAATACAATAATCAAACCTTTAAGAGTGTAATTAAATTGGCAATATAGGCTGAGGGAAGAGTTGAAACTTGTGTGAATACGCGAGAGCCAACCCGTCTCTTTAATTGTGTAATGTAGTTGGCTCAAAGAGTTAAAATTTGTAAGGATACTTTGGAGCTGATTTGCCTTAAAAAGATCATTAAGCTCAATATATCAACAACAAAAAATGGGATATGCCGTGTTTTATGGTGACAGAGACGATAATATAATGAAAAAATATATGACCGAACGAGAGATTGTTGATATGATTTTTTAATTTAAATATTAACTATGATATTATTATTTTATTTAAAATAACACTATACTATATTCTTTTATAAAATAACACAATACTATATTCTTTAAAGGATAAATATTTTTTCATTAAAATATTTATTCACAAAAATCTAATTAATAGAGGATAATTTAAAAATTAAAATAAATTAGTTAATAAAAAATGCGAATTGGCGATATTATAAGCATGAATTGGAGCTTGCAACTTTGCTTCTAAATTTAAAATTAATTCATGTAAGCCAACCAATAAAGTCTTTTAGCAAGAGTGGCAATTTGTGTTGGCGGATTATGTCTTCTTGCATGGGATTAAGGTGGACACAAATACAATATGCTTAATTCAAACACAACACTAATAAATATGGGATAAGTATTTTATACTTACTTTTATTTACCATTTTTCAATACCATTAGGTCATAATATCAATAGAAGAGAAAAATAATAAAGATAATAAAAATTCTGGAAGATAGTAGGTAAAAATAGGTAGAAAAAGAAATAGGTTAAATAACATATCTTAATGAATACTAGCATTAAAGCCATAAACATAAATATAACTCGTTTATTATGCGAATTTGACATGACATCATATTTATTTATAATAATATTATGAGAATATCATTGAACTAACCAATTATAAGGATGATCCTAAATATATTATTATATAATTTAGACTTTACATGATTATTTTTAAGATTATATTATATTTATAAATTTTTTATTTAAAAACTCTTACCAACTATATTATGTATTTCGAACAGTACATTATTACATACTCAAATATAATGTATTATCCGTAATATATAGTGTAATTCATAAAAGTTTGTAAATAAAATATTTATAAATATAATTTGTTCTTTTTTTATATCAATTTTTATCACACGTGTCATCAAAATAAATTATATCGATTCAAATGTAAAATTTCTTTTTTATTTTGGATAACTTCAAATATAAAATTTCAAATCGTGTTCGGATGGCGTAAGCGATTAGATTACAAATTGTCGGCTTTATCCAAACGATTAATTTGTCAGCTGTTATATAACTTCGGAAATCCTTTTGTTACGTGGAAAAGAAAAGTTTTTTTTGAATAAATGATGGTAATTCAATTGACACTTAGAAATTAAATAAGTGGATGTAATTTTTTTTTGTAAGAGTTTAAAGCTTTAATTTAAGGATCCGTCCCAAATCAAATTAATCGTAAAACGATGAATCGATTGAAATATCTATAAAAATATATTTTCTAAAAATATATTATCTAATACAGATAGTATATAATTATAATATTAAAATTATTTTTTTTCTCTCTTCAAATAAAGGGCTGACATGGCGTAAAAGGAAAAAACATTTTACCATTATAATTTGTGAATCATCCACACGTTTTTTTAGGTGAAAAATATGGATCGGATACCGACAAGTTCAAACACGCATTTGAGATGCGGTTAACATTTTTTGACACTCAATCAACGCTCTGACACGCTATCAATGTTTTCCGACACGTGGTCAACGATTTTCGATACTTTTTTTAGATCTAAATTTTATTTTATTTATCTTTTTAACTAAACATGAAAAATTAATTTATAAATAAAATATTTTTTGTTATGGAATTTGATATAAAAAATTATTTTTGTTATAAAATTTTTATATTTAATTAGTAATATGATTTATTATAAGGTGTCATATGTATTAAATACAAACTATATTACATATATTAAAAATATTATTTAATAACAAAATTTGTCCTAACGTGTCAAAATTTTAAAATTAATGTGTCGAGTATCGTGTCATGTCATATCTCATATCTCGTGTTATTGCCGGTGCAACATAAATTATAATTATATATTATCCATAATATATAATTATGATGGATTGATGCAAATAATTTTTTACAATAACAAAAAAAAAACTGGGAGGAATGGGGTTATAAGTTTCTCCTCAAACCAGTGACGGAGGCAAAAAAAAAAAAAGTTTAACCCATATTAAATATCAATTTCTGAAAAAAAAAAATCAGTCAGTGCCAAGGTCAGTCAACTATGGAGAAGCAAGAAACTATTATTTTCATAGATCTCTATTATTTTCATATTTCAATAAATAGAAAGTCAATTGCTTTTAAAAATCAGGCGGTGTCAAAGTACTTGCTGATTTCAACTTCACTCCGCCATTACCTTTAACTAAAACAAAAAATTGTGGATCCACTAATTAAAAAATAATAATAATAAAATAGATTTTTGTATGTACTGGGGGGGATGAGTTCTCATTCCCCAAAAAATGATCACAATCAATTTATCACGACGAAGGAAATGTTGTCCGCTCGAACACTTGCGCATTGGACCATTTACAGCTCTTAGTTTTTTAATATATATATAGGTAAGATCTTTTAATAACAGTGTCTAATTTTAAATTTGACATCTCATTTAATAGTTGAAAGTTTAAAAAAAGTCAATAGTGTCACGTGCTTACAAATTAGAGTTGTTGATCTTTTTTGATCTAACTGCTCTCAGATGAGATGTCAAATTTAAAATTTGACTCTAGTATCAAATGATCCTATAACACACACACATATATATATATAGGAAAGTTATACTTACAATTTTTTTTTACAACCTCTTACAACCATATTTTATCACTGTTAATTTTCGTCAATCAACGGTTATGATTTTTTCAAATTAAAATCATTATTTAATTATTAATTCACAATAAGATATGGTTGTAAGAGGTTGTAAAAAAAAAGATTGTAAGTATAACCTTCTTTATATTATATATATATATATATATATATATATATATATATATATATATATATATATATTGGTAAGTAATATATATTTTGGTAAGTAATATTTGTTAATTATACACGCCGTTCTAAATGCAGCTAATTCATGAATTCGATGAGGATAAACCTCGACCGCATAGAACTTCCAAGGAAAAAAAATATATTAAAATAAGAAACAGGATATACTTATCACAAAAAAGTTTATCACATTTACAATTATCATAATCACCGTTGATTTTCATTAATTTAACTGTTATAATTATTGAGAATTAATAATTAATTAATAAATACAACCTAATAATTTCTAATAAATAATAATCGTTAGATTGACGAAAATTAATGATGATTTAGTTACTTGTAAAAGTAGTAAAAAAATTTGGTGGTAAGTATATTAATACCATTGCTAAAATGTATTTGGGTTAATGAATTAGTAACTAATCAATTGGTCAAACACTATCCTACTTTTGAAAAATTAAAAAATAGATATTTATCCTTTTAAAGGATATAAAATTATGTTATTTTAGTCGTAACTAATATGTTTTATGATATAAACAAAAATCATAGAAGGAAAAAGTGAAAAAAAAATTAAATTTAAATATTAAATAAGAACCAACAAAATATGATACAATTGATAAATAGCTGAGTCTTTTATGCATATTGACATAGATTCAATTCTTAATGTGTGTAAATAGAAATTGTAAAATTGTAATAGAATAATACTTCCAGATCCCCTTCTTGAAAGAATCATATTAAATATCTTAGCTTAGTTTCTATTTTCTTCAACTTAGAACCTATTTGACATACAATATTTTTTTATTGCATAGAATAGGTAGTGAAGTAGTGGGCAAACAAAAAAGGTATATGGAAAATGCTTAGTCAAAAGCGACAAATATCTCTTCAAAAATTTAATAGTTACTTCTCTTAGAAAAACTAAAGCATGCCACTATTTAAAAACTATATGTACCGAATTTTATAATTAAAAATATAAAAACGGTATATTATTTCCAGAACAAAAAAAATTAAACCAATTTTCTCCTTTCCTCTTTCTCTTTCTTGCCTAAAAATGATAAATGTAAAGAGCAACGTAAGATTTTAAATTTAGGCATTGCTAAAACATTTTTCATTTTAAAGTATAGATATTTGGGAGTGTCTGCAATGCCCCCGCTAGAGCAATTTATAGATATTCTAAGCCCATGCCTATTTCGCCTTCACCGTGTTCATCTGTATTTTATTTCCTCAAGTAGTTACCTTTCAGTTCTTTCAATTTTTCCTATATATAAAACTGCTATAACCACTGCACATGCACTCAATCGTAGCCAGTTACCATTCTTAAAAGAAACTAAACATTCTTTGAGCCCTTTGGTTCCTTCAACTTCTCAAGGATATTTCTCTAATATCCAAGCTCGAAGATCATGGATATTGCGCATTTCTTGTTCGGGATATTGGGTGTGTTCATGATTCTTTTTGTACATATGAGTTTCTCTTATCTTCCTTGACGGTTGCTTGTCCTTCTTGTCTTGGATTCTTGGTTTCTGGATTTGTAATTCTTTTGTTTCTCATTGTTCTTTTTACGATGCAGGAGATGCTTCTGGCTTGTTCCTCTTCTTAGCCCCAGCGTATTCATTTCATAACTTTCTCCTTCCCCACCCCCAGTTTGAAATTGTTCTGTTTTTTTTTTTTTTCAGTTTTAGGGGGCTTGCTATGACCCTGTTAAGCTTTTTCATTATTTGTTCTTTATAATGCACATAAAATCATCTTCTTTTTTTGTGCGTGTGTTTGCAAATGTGTATAGTACAAGTTTGAGTAAAAATTGTGAGAAATTTGACTTTGTAGAATCACATTCAAGAGGATTATAGCGAACAAATCCACAGAGAAGTTCTCAGGCGTTCCTTACCCTATGACACTTCTCAACTGTCTCCTTTCTGCTTGGTAAGTTTCACTCCTTTTCTTTCCTTTTTTCTTTATCTTCCCTCCTTCACAGATCTTTATTCAAAATTTCTCATGTGTGTTTTCTTTCATTTTTGAAGTGGTTGTTGCTGCCATTTCCTTCATTTCCCTTTATTTTGCATAATGTAAATTTCATATGTACAGGTCATGTTTTATTCTTAGATGTTTCATTAAGAAAATCCTTAAAAGTAAGTGTGCTGCATGGCACGGATAGATCTCCTTTTTTGGTCCATTTGTTGGACTAAAATTCAGTCAGTAGTTGAATTTTCCCTTTCAATTGTCAAATCTTGATATAGAAAAATACACCCCTATTCTTGTTTCTACATGGTACATGTTATTTATTTATTCTCTAATTAGTTAATTCAATTCGGAAAAAAAAAATCAGGTTGGGGTTGATTCTATACAATAAAAGTTTTGATTTTCATGGGCTTATAGGTCTAGTTCTAGTACATCTTCTGATTTTACAATTCACAGGTATGGTTTGCCGTTTGTGTCTCAACACAACATACTAGTAACCATAATAAATGGCACAGGAGCAGTAATTGAAATCGTATACGTTTTCATCTTCATCTTATACGCACCCAAAAAGGAGAAGGCTAAAACTCTTGGCCTTTTTGCCTTCGTAGTAACAGTATTCTCTGCTGTTGTTTTATTGTCCCTGTTTGCCCTGCATGGCAATTCCCGGAAGCTCTTCTGTGGCTTTGCTGCGGCCATATTTTCCATCATCATGTATGGCTCACCCCTCTCAATTATGGTAAGTTAAGTTTACACTTTCTTTATTAAATCCTTGTGCATTTACTTCGCCATCCTTATCATGTAACTCTGGCCAAGTTACACTTAAAGTAATTTGAAATTATAAATATGTTACATTATAAAATTCAGTTTATAAATATGCTATTATGTTAAAATATGTTGTGTAAAGCTGCCATTTGTTGATAATAATAATTATGAAACATTATGGCTTGTTTTATTGTGGACTTGACATTATCTGCATGTGAAGAGACTAGTGGTCAGAACAAAGAGCGTGGAGTTCATGCCTTTCTTCCTGTCGCTGTTTGTGTTTCTCTGTGGCACGTCCTGGTTTATCTTTGGTCTATTAGGCCATGACCCATTTGTTGCTGTAAGCACACAATCATCACTTAATCATTTTTTATTTGAGTTATAGAAAATGAAATGTCATGATGTCACACTGATTACCCTTTTCTTTTCTGCTTTGTTTTTGCAGGTACCAAATGGTGTGGGTTCTTTTTTGGGGACAATGCAACTAATATTGTATTTCATATACCGTGGCAATAAAGGTGATCCAAAGAAGATAACAACAGCAAAAAAACCAACAGAAGAGGAAGCCATGGAGATGGGCACCGTTAAACCCCCATCATCATCAGAAGAACCAATCCAAAAAACCAATGCAAATGGGACTCAAGAGGGACACGTCTAGGGACGCGTGTTAGCTTAAAACACACACACCAATAACCACCGCAATCTTTGTCTCCATCTCCCAGCAACCATATCTTTATTTTGGACTCTGCTTAATCAGTGTGTGTTCCACCCATGTTTTTGTAATTTACTTCTTGCTTGGCAACTCTAGCCATAGGGTTGCTCAGAGACTCAGCACGTTTGTGTTGTGTGAAATTTCTTTGTTTTTTACCTTCTCCTTATTAGGACACGTCCTAGTAATTTTCTGATTTAGTGGCTGAAAAGTGAAAATAAAACCAAGTGTAATAATTTACATAAAAGAATCTTGAAATTTGTCATTTTGCATTAGGAAAATTGTTGAAAACAACCTTGGTTACTTTTTTTATCAGTATTGTTGTCGTTGAATTAGATATTCGAGTATGACAGGATCCAAACAGGGGGTCCATAATTGAGACAAGATGCCTTATCAGTTAGCATTGGCACATGATCAACTCAAGTTGCTCGGAAGAGATTGCTACAGGACGAAATTAGAGAAAAGTAGCATCGAACCTCTCACAAATAGTTTTTAACCAATAAAAGAAGCTTGAAAATGCAATGAAGAAGGTAACAAACGGTACTTTGAGAAATGATTATTTTTTTAGATGTTCAATTCAAAAAAAAAAAATAGAGATGGAATCAACTTACAGCTAAGAGTTATAAGTCTTTCGTTAAATCTTAATTTATTGATTTTCATGCATTTAATAATTGAAATATTCACAGTTAATAATTAATTAATGAGTGGCATTCAATAAATCTTAGCCATTAGATGCTCAAAAATCAATGTTTAAGACTTGGTGTAAGACTTAATTTACCATTAGATTGGCACAAATCAATGATTAAGATTTGGTTTGGTAGTAAGAGATAGTAAGAAAAAAATGTAGTAAGTATAAACCCTCCCAAATTTTTAACTCTAGAATAATTTAATTTAAACATATATCAAATTTGACTAATAAATTACTTTATTATGTGATGGAATTTTACTAAAATCATTTTACATGTAATTTAGTTTTTCCTGACTTTTTCAATACTATGAGATGGATTTCTTTATTATTATTATTCTTATTATTATTATTGTTGTTGTTGTTGTTATTGTTCTGGACGAACATTAGTATGGATCTATATTTTGGTTATCTCTATCCTTGGTGTATACATGGGGCTAGCTTCTCAACAATTACCTTTATTATGGAAGTGGTGGGTACCATCGTGGCATCGTGGTAGGCCCACTTATAACTCCACTACTTGTAATACTGGCTGACTCAATCAACTGCTAACTCCCCTACGTGTAATACTCACTGACATGACTACCCGCCTATCCAGGTAAAGTATATCCGGGTTCCGTCTCCTTTACTCTTACGAGCACGTATGGCTCAGTGTATGAACCCGGAACATTAAGCCCCCAAAGTCGGAGTTAAATGAGTTTTTACTCCGAGTTTAACTCTTAAGGTTTCACTTATTCTGCTCTTTACTTTTTCCTTACGTCAGTATCCTTATTAAATACTCCCTGCCTATTCAGTTTCCAATAGCCACTTGTCACTCTCTGATTACCTTGATCTTCGAAACGACTTGACATCTGAAACAACTCATCCTGACATCTATCATTACTTTTGAAAATCGAAAACGTCACTTACCCCAATCTACCCTTATATTACCGTTTGCCTCATTTCTTTTCTTGCGTTTTTTCTTCTTCTTCTTCCTCTTGACATTCCCCTTTCTTGCCATTCTTCCTGGTTTTTCTCCCTCTCTGTTTCGCTGGTTTCTCTGCGTGGATCTTGCCACCATTCTTTTACCACCTGTTTGAAGCCCCCAGCACCTTATACAAGTAAGTTCTTCTATTTCTTGTATTACATCGTGGTTGATTTCTGACATTATTTGTGCATATTAATGCTTATCTTGTCATCTATTTCCTTAACAAACCTTTGCCCAGAACTTATCATCTTATCCTTTATCTCTTTCCTTTACTCCATACTTTCCTGATCTTTATCTCTTCCTCTTCTTTGGTTTTCTTTAACCACCCTATCATGTTCTGCACGGGTTAGGAACACATTTTGCGTTATATACATTTTATTTTGCACTATATCTTCTAAAATTGATTTTATTGGTACCTTTCCGTCCAGGCCATGCCGAGGAATCGTCCGTACCGTTCGCTTCCCCTTTCTCACTTCGCACTACCTTCTACTGTTGAAGGTTTAGAATGGGTTGAGGAAGAAGCTCTAGGGCTTCGTTCCTCTTATGAAAACCAGCCGAGTACCCTCCATACTGCCTTACAAACTGTACCTCTATTTCGTGACTCAATTATCACTTCTTTCCGAGTTGCAGTACCCGGAGAAGAAGAACGCATTTGTTCGCCTTCCGGGCAAGGTGAGAACTCTTTCTTCTTTGCCTACAAATGTTTATTTTCTGAACTCTTCATACTTTTACCTTTCTCCGAGTTCCAAATGGACGTCTTAAATCACTTGCAAGTCGCTCCTTCTCAACTACATCCTAACAGTTGGTGTTTTTTACATACCTTCGAGATAATCTGTCGTTCGTTTGGATTCACCTATTCCTTTCGGGTCTTTTTCTGCCTTTTTGCTGTGTTCCGAAATGCTGTAGATAAAGGATGTACTCGTCATAGCTAGGTATCCTTAAAAGCTCGACCCGGGTTACGTTGGTGTACTATATATGAAGATAACTGGAAAAATTTCGAAGGAGAATACTTCAAAATCTGTATTCCTGAAGCTCTTCCTGCTACACCTTCTGCCTCTTCCTCATCTTCTCAACCCGCCCCTCCTTCTGCTTTCTTTTTAGATCACAACGGAGCTCCGCGCTTTCCTCTCAGTTGGAACCGTCATCATTACACAACTTCTGCCAAAGTATTCTTGACGAATTCAAAGAATTTGAGCCCAGACGAAACTGAAACTTGTACTTGGTTCAAAAAGCTTGCCTCCGAATTAGCTAAGGAAAATATTTCCCTCATTCCTTGGTCTATTCTAACTTATAAAGATTCTTCTGACTGGATTTGCAGGAAATTAAGTACGTAACTTAAATAATTCTAATATGTTTTTATCTGTATATTGCCTTTAACCTCAAATCTATTTTATTTGTATGTGTGGTTTCCAGATAAAGTCATGGACCCTACTTTTTTTGCCCGCCAAAAGCAAAAGGCTACCCGTAAAGACGATTCATCTGCTTCAGGTGGAAAGGACATCTCTCCAACTCGTTCTCCTATGCCGGCTACTTCCGCTACAGGTTCTATCCCGGATGATACTGTTATAATGGACGCGGAGGCCCCAATTGATTCAAGCGAGCTCCTTCGAAGAAAACGAGTTCGAATTAACGAACCTAGTCCTGACTCTTCTGTTGAAAAGTCTTCAACTCCACCTTCTTCTGTCATGGCTACCCCTCGCTCAGATCCCCCTTTTATAAAAAAATTGAAGCTGTGCTTTACTCCCGGGCTCCGGGAAAAATGGGACAAATTCTCTTTAGATCAACTTATTGCCAAATTCACCGACATCCGGGATCACTCTCTCCGGGAGGCGCACTACTACGAAATGGCCCTTCTCGCTTTAGCTGAACGCTAACAAATTCTAACTGAGCTGAAAGAGTCACAACTTTTAAAAGAAAAATTTCAAACAGAAAAAGCACAGCTCCTTCAAAAGGTCGAAGCTGCCGAGTTTGTTGCTCAGGGCTTCCAAATTAAACTCAAAGAAAACGAAGAATCAAGTAAGAAAAGCAATGAGGAACTTGCTACCCTCAAAAAAGAGCATCAAGTGTTGACTGACAAACACCAGGTGTTGACAAAAAACTTTGAAGATTCTGACCTCCGGGTAGCTGAGTTAAAGCAAGAAGTGGATACTCTGAAGAAAAATGTCCTGGCTTTACAACAGGCTGCTGATGACATGGATTCTAAGTATGTTGCCTTCGGTCATCAAAATCGTGGCTGGGTTGTGGATCAAGTGAAATTTTGCCATCCAGACTCTCCCTTGCCTCATTTGAGCAAAATAGAAACTTTCAATTTTATTGATAATGACCGACTATGTACTCATGACGAAAAAGGCTCCATTGCTGTACTTGCTGAAAACCCCTCTGATTATCTGGGATTTACTCCTACTTCCGACCCTGCTGCCTCAAATATTGTTCCTAAGACTACTTAAAAAAGTTGGACACCACTTTATTTTGTACTCAGCTTTTCTATTATAACTACTGAAATCCTGTACTTCTAAGCTACTTGTTTTTTATTTCAATATTTTGCACTCGTAATCAAGAAGTAGAATGATGTGTTTTAGTTTTTTTATTGTTGTCCTTTGAATTTGATAACTATGCGATCCTAATACTTGCTTAAGTACTTGCTTATTCTTCTCGGCACAATTACACTGCCTCATTACTTAAATGTACGTCACTTTGTCTACGCATCATTCTGCCTTTGCTTAACCGTTTTCGAGTAGGAATTGAACGGCTGCCCAAGAGGCTAATTAAGGCGGCAAGGGACTTTGTTTTCCCGTTTTCGAGTAGGAATTGAACGGATGTCCAAGAGGCCAATTAAGGCGGCAAGGGACTTTGTTTTCCCGTTTCCGAGTAGGAATTGAACGGCTGTCCAATAGGCCAATTAAGGCGACAAGGGACTTTGTTTTTTCTTAATAATACGTATTGAAGTCGAACTGGCTTTATTGAATTGAAATATTGTAACTCACAATGTCAAATATACCATACTTAAATGCAAAATAACTGCAACACATAATAACATAAAATACTCCTACTAAATTAACAAACTAAACTTACTTCCTAATCATGAATATAAAACTACATCTAATTTACGATCTGCCATCTGACTTCCAACTAAATCTGGATTTCTTCAACTAAAGTACCTTTTTAACTTGGCAGCATTCCAATATCGCAGAATTGGTTTCCCATCCAAGTGCTCTATCTGATAAGCTCCAGTCTTTGTGGAAACTGTTACTCGATAAGGACCTTCCCAATTAGCTTCCATTTTTCCATCTCTTGCATTTTTATTACCCACGTCTGCCCGCCTAAGCACCAAATCTCCTTCTTCAAACGTCCTTTTGACTACTGTCCGATTGTACCTCGTTGCTGCTCGTTGCTTAGATGCCAACTCAACCATTGCCACATTTTCTCATTCTTCTTCTAACAATTGTAAATCAATTTTCATCATCTCAGCATTCCCGTCTTCATTTTCTTCTAATATCATTTTCCTTCTCCAGGTTGGCTCTCCGACTTCAACCGGCAACATAGCTTCAAAATCATACGTCATCTTAAATGGTGTTTCTTGAATGCTGGACTGCACGGAGGTCCTATATCCCCATAACACATTATCCAACTCTTCCACCCAACTTCCTTTACACACTCCCACCCTCATTTTCTTACATATTTTTGTAGTTTCCCTTCTTGAATCAACCTTTCAATAACATTCTGCAGGCTAAAACAATCATTCGTATAATGTCCATATCCCCGATGAAATTCACACTATTTCGTTTTATCTGCCTGGGCATAACTCGACCAAATCGGCGGAGGCCGTGGAACATTTCACATTTCTGTAGACATTACCTCCTTCAATATCTGGGCTCTAGATGTATTTAATGGTGTGAAGTCTCTCTTATATGCTTCTCTAAATCTTTCCCCTACTACTCGAGGTCGCCTTTCGTCAAACTGTCCTCTTCCAGCTGGCTTGTTCGGCCTCCTAAATGTAGCTTCTCTGAACCCTTGTTCAATTTGCTTCTGAGAAGATCTAAATTCTTCCAAATCAATATACTTTCGAATCCTTTCCATCAACTCTTCCTTTGTAGTCGATCCTTTTTTCACCAAAGAATTTGCCAACCCGCCAGGCTGTAACTCGGTGGTAAACAACAGCAAATACGTCTGATTCTCCAACCCCTTCACTTGTCTACCTTCTGCTTAAAACCGTTCATAATATTCTCTGACCTTTTCTCCCGACTTCTGTCTCACTCCATATAAATTGTGTGTGGTTTTTGGTTGGGGTCCACAATGAGCAAACTGCTGTATGAAACGAAGAGATAAATTGGGCCAACTGTCAATGGAATTGACTGGCAGGCTCGTAAACCATTCTAACGCCTGCTTCCTTAAGAAAACTGGAAATGTCCGACATAACAAAGAGTCTGATTCTCCACATAATGACATCGCTGCCCGAAAAACGGTTACAAACTCCTTTGGATCTGAACTTCCATCTTAAGCTTTCATCTCAGTGGGTTGTTTGAACCAACTCGGAATAGGCTCCGCCCTCAATCTCCAAGATAAAGGGGTTCCTGAAGGACCCTGACTACCCGGCGGCTCTCGAATCTCCTGCGGCATCTGTTGTGTTAATCTCCTCGTCTGCTTGTTCCAGCTTGGTCCTTCTTGTCTCATCATCTATCCTTCATAACCACGAGGACTATAATTCTCTACTGATTGCCACTGTCTTCTCTGAGCCCGGGTTCCTGATGTATAATAGTACTCACCCTCATCTTGTGGAAAATCATCTCTGTAATAAATATACCGTCTTCCTCCATCTGTCATCCTCTTCTCCTCAGCTTCTTCATAACGTCTCTGACCTCGCCCTTGCCCCCTATGGCGAGCGTAAAAATGACAACCTTCCTGTCGTTGTTCGTCTTCCCAAGCATCCCCACGAGGTTGCTCATCATCTTCTTCTTGACGCCTACGTCCTCGTCTTGCGTCTCTGACATTTGCCTCATAAGCTTCTTCTTCTACCCTCCGGTTTACTCCACGTCCTTCCCCCTGATAATTTCTCCTATCTAAAAGACTTCTGGATATCTGAGATCCTTGCCCTCTTCGAACTTCTGTCCTCCTATTCCCAGTCTCGGGTGGAGGTGATAATGGAATATAATCAGGAAAGGGAGATACATAACCTCTCCACCTATCCCAATCATATAGCACGTTCCTCTCAGATAATGTCTCTTCTGAATATTGCCTTCTTCCTCTTCCTTCTTGATGTTGCCGATTCCTTATCTCCTCCATTAACTGAATTAAAGCTTCTCCAATGGTGTCTAATGATCAACTCCCTCCACTGGATCAGAAAGACTCATCTTCCCTTCTGTTTTCTTCATTCTCCTCCACTCGCTCATCATGGTTGTTGCTTGCCATGACTCAAGAAAATGCGTAGGATTAGCTTTACCTTCCCCACATACGGCGCCAAATGTTCTGGACGAACATTAGTATGGATCTATATTCTGGTTATCTCTATCCTTGGTGTATATATGGGGCTAGCTTCTGAACAGTTACCTTTATTATGGAAGTGGTGGGTACCATCGTGGCATCGTGGTAGGCCCACTTATAACTCCACTACTTGTAATACTGGCTGACTCAATCAACTGCTAACTCCCCTACGTGTAATACTCACTGACATGACTAACCGCCTATCCGGGTAAAGTATATCCGGGTTCCGTGTCCTTTACTCTTACGAGCACGTATGGCTCAGTGTATGAACCCGGAACAGTTATGTTGAAATACATGGTCTTGATAACAAAATAAAAGCTTTTTGGGACTGATAAAAAAAATTGCTAATATAAAGTTGTGTGTGTTTTTGTGAGCTTAAGATTAGAAGTTATTTAAATACCATTGTTTAGACCATAATTTCTAGGCTTTGATGAAGCTCTTTTGGTGGTGGTTTGAAGGTGATTCTCCATTGGAACAATTGAGGAATGTACTACAGGCATTTCAATACTCAAGTTAATAATAGTTTTGACAGGTTTAATTTAGAGAAAAAAGTGAATACCTTAAGGGCACGCGTTTGGTACGCGAATTTTTTCAAAATTTCTGGGAAAGCATGGTAGGAGAAATATAATAGCATCGTTTGGTAGCTCAAATAAGATAAGTTTCCAGCGCAATATTGTTTCGAGAAAAGTGTTTCTGCGTGCAAAATTTCGTACGGAATGAAATATGTGATATCCAAAAAATAGATGGATTTGTTGAGATGCCCGGGGAAGGAAAAATTGAACTCGAAAATTTTGACAAAAATGACCTTCATGTTGTACAATCTGTATTGCTTTGGTCTTCGCAAAAGGTACCACAAAGAAAGGTTGTGCATCGTCCCTGTAGTTAGTCGCAACCTTTGAAAGAAGATGTACGCTACCTAAGAGATCTTGCAGGTCACCCGCATTCTTCCTTTCAATTGTTACTCTATTACAGAATTCGAAAACTTTGAATTTTTCACCTTACATACACTTTCGAACACATCAAACTGCAAGAAGGATAAATAACAACTACCAAGCCGGTTTCCAGATCCACCTTCTAGGAGGTCCGTCCTGTTAATAGAGGTAGATAGGCTACAAGGATATTTTTTATATGAAAAATAGAATGGCAATATGCCTAATATAATAGAAAACATTGTATTATATAAACATTCTTTTTCGAAAAGCAGAACATGGACTAGTGTTATGGTGACTGCCACTTGCAATCAAGGGTTATGTATGGCTGATTTGGTTTGTATTTGTCAGCTGCATCAGTTCGTCCACATATCGGTCTTCACAACGTTAGTTACAATATTTGAATCAAAAAGATAAAGGTGACGTTATTTTAGTAAAATAACCTCACATTCCCACTAATATTTCATAATCAACTAAACACAAACTCAGTAAAATTAACTTTGTTTTCCTGGAAAAATATGGGTCTACCAAATAGCTTTTTAATAACATTTCAGTAAAATATATTTTCCATTACATTTCGGTAATAATTAATTCCCGGATTAAAAAAAATTCTCCTGTACCAAACGCCCCCTAAGACTTGAGTACCCTTATTTATAGTGAGTGGGAAACCTAAGGTGCTATTTGGTATACGGAATTATTTTGGAATCCTGGAAAAATGAGATTGGGAAAATTATTTCCCACGTTTGGTACAAGAAGAGTAAAAATTTATCTGGGAAAATTTTATTCCTAGAATTTTGGTTTATACTACCAATTCCCAAACGGAAATATCATCCAAGGCATGGTATTTTTATTTTTCCACGAGGTGGGAAAATGTTGAGTGAATTTTCAGACAAATATACCCTCTCTTCTGCTTCACATCGCTTTGCTCTTTCTCTCTCTTTCAGCTCTTTCAGAATGGAAGCTTTCGTCACTATTTTTTATCTTCTCTATCGCGTACCTCGCTTTCTTTGGCTTGTGGGTGTACCTCTGTTACGCCAACAAGCGATCCATTCACCGCATTCATCTCTTGATGGCTGAATTGCTCTTAGTGAAGGCTTTGAATCCAATCTGCGCCCCTGAGGATAAAACATTATGTGAAGGTCACAGGTCTCCGACATGGTTGGGATGTGTTATTTTATATTTTTTAGTCCATTCTTGTTGTTTTTCTCTTCACCATTATCGTTTTGATTAGCACCGGGCGGAACCCAAATCTCATATTTTTTGGATTTGATGTTGCTTGCATGTTTGATCCAATTTTTTTGATGGATTTAAAGGAGTATTGACTTCCCAAATTTTCCCTTCCGGCCAATTACTTCTCTGCCAGTGGTTGTTCGTCGATTTTTTCTTTGGCTTGTGATTCTCAAGTATACCAGCAATACTACCCAAATTTAGCACTGGTATAGTCATCGGTAACTTAAGACTGTGAGAGAGAGTTGAGACTAAATAAATTTTACTAAGGTCATTTTTGTAAAATCACCCCATATTCCCAATAATATTCAACAATCAACTAAACGTAGTCTCGGTAAACTTGAGCAAATAATCCCGGTAATATTTTGACCTACTAAATAACTTTTATTCATCAAAATCATAAAACATCATAGGTCAACATAAATAATTATTGGACAAAATAATTCATTATATAAATTTTAAAAACTCCAAAAAATAAAATAAAAAAATTGAGGCTCTACGTAGTTTGTCAAGCGAATCCTACAAAATCTGAGGATGTCTGTTATGCTAGTATGAGATGCATTAACATCATGGACTAGTTCAAAATTTGAAGGATCAAATTGACTATGAGGGTGAGAAACTCGAACTTGACCTAAAAAGGTGTACATTGTGTGTGTATAACTTGGAGATTGCATAAAAAGATTTAGCTTTTCAGTTTTCATGAGATCATTCACTTAACTCATGGCCTAACTAAAATATAATATATTTGGTGTTCTGTTTACATGGCATTCAAATTAAATCTCATAGGTTGTTCCTCAAAGTCACTTTCTCTTGGTGCAGGAGTTCTGAGTGAGTGATATAAGTTCTAATATATTTTGAATTGCGAAATATGATTGATCATGAATATCTTCTGTAATTGCTTTCTATATGTTGTTCTGAAAGCTTGTTGTAACTTGTGCGAAATTCTTTAAGCCTTCCAAACTCTTCTCTACAGCCTAGATGGTATGCAACCCTTATGTAGAGTGAGCCCAGGGACTTAAGAAACTGAAGCACACCCTTTTTATAAACCCTTACCATCAATGGTTAATAATCGGGTGTACATAGATGGCTAATGATAGCAGACCAAAAACAAAACTATGTGAGATTGATAGTAGAGCAAAACCAAAAGCAGGTGAGGTAGGTATTCCATTATCAGTAGTGGACCATATACGGTACTCCATTATCAGTAGTGAACAACATAAGTGGACCATATACGACATAAGGTCACACCACTAATATTTTTTCTAACATTCTCCCACTTGGTCCACATATACTATTATATACTATAGTGAGAAACAAAATACATGAATCTTGACAATAAGTCCTCTAATTTGTGTGAGTATTATCTTCCATGTATTACATTGTATTGTTTTTATGAAGCCCGTATAACTTAGTGAATAAACCCAATGTTTATTCTAAGTCCAAACTTTATTTATATTTCTCAGAATAATTAACTAAAATGCACATAAACTGAATGAGAAACATCACAAATAGAGTTTCATTAATATAATATCATTCTTACAATGAAAATCACATATGGGAACCAAGTCTCATCCTTTCTACATGATCGTTAAATTTAACTGGTGGCACACTACAAGAAAAGGTGCATTTAGCGGCGGTTGAATTATAATTTTGCCGCGGTTAGAACCGTCGCAAAAATAGTAGTGCGGCGATTAACCAACCGTCGCCAAATCAATCGTCGGGAAGGAATCAACGACGGTCAAATTTACCCGCTGGAACGACCGTCGAAAACAATATAACGACGGTTACAAAGGCGGTGTAGCCGCCACAGGATGATCATCGAGTGTAGTATGTATTACTTTTGGAGGCGGTTTGGAACCGTCTCTGATTAAGTAATACTGTATTTAGCGTCGGTTACAAACCGCCTTTGTATTTACTTTTGGAGGCGATTTGTAACATCCTCTGATTAAGTAATACTGTATTTAGCGTCGGTTACGAACCGCCTCTGTATTTACATTTGGAAGCGGTTTTTAACAACCTCTGATTAATAATTCAAAAATTAATTTAAATTTTTTGATAATTTAATTAAAAAAATTATATAATACTTTTTTATGATTTTATTCAATAATTCAAAAAAAATTAATCAATTTTTTGTGTATGAAATATTTCAAAAATCCAATTTTTTAAATTTGAATAATAGTGATTTGTTATTATTTTATTATTGAAATATTTTTTATTTCGTAAATATATTTAAATATACAATATTATATTCCATACATAATTTATAAAATATATCTTTAATTTTTTTACTAGCAATGAAACCATGATCACATGTCGTCCAAATATAATTAAAATTATTAACAAAAAAGGATCATTCATAAAAATGTCATTTATGATAATGTGTTTTTTTTTTTGTTAAACCATTTATCGATTATAATGTTCAAAAACATCAAACTTGATATTTTGTAATATCATCTAAAACAGAAAGTATAGATTCCAAAAGAGTGTAACAAAATATCATCTCAAAATATTGTAATCTAAACAAGAAGTAAATATCACAAAAAAGTCCAACAAAATGTATTCTCATAGCAGTATAATCTAAACACAAAATAAAGATCCCAAAATCTCAAAGTACTATAATATCTAAACAGAAATTAAAGATCACAAAAAAACCCAATAAAATGTCAGTACAAAGTTTTCAAAATATCTAGAATTTAAATGTCATCCATGAAAGAGTCATCAAGAGGAGTTGCGAATCCTTCATTTTGACCTTGTTGTGTGGATGATATGTTAATATTTGATGCAGACCTTGTGATACAAATGGAGGAATCCAAATATGAAGCCTACAAATCACAAATAAAGACCTCTTAATCGATAATATTTAAATTGGAACAAATTATAAGTGCCATAATATATTCTATAAACACTGGTGATAATTATGCCCTTCTAATATATTCTATAAATTAATAATACAAGCCGATCGAAGTTAAAAACACCAGAGTAGCAGATAATTATCAGAAAAAACATATATAAACAAAGTTTTACCAAAGAAAATGCATTTTAAAATGTAAATAAAGGATTAATGTCATCTTATTGAACTCAACATTGAATGCATTATTTACTAGTGGTAAAGATTACTTAAACAACCACCTGCAAGTTGCAAGTTATTCCATGCTAGACAACCTGATTGCCACAATGATTCCCTGCACTTGCGAAGCAAACATCTAAGGACATGCATCCTACTCATCTAAAGGATTTTGGTGGGAAGCCTTGCCTCTCTTGTTCTCTTCCTCTTACCTGTTTATTTAGGCAAAGTTATAATTACCAAATAATGCATTTCAGTTAGGACTATAGAGCAATTCATGTCAAGCTATATGCAGTGCTAATATGTTCAATAACCACTGATTTATGTTTAACACATTCTCTTATGGCTAGATATTTAATGTCGATATGCTTGCTTCAACTACCATTTTTTTGTTTTTTCATGCGAACAGCAGCTGAATTATCACAATATATCTTTAATGGTCTAGAAATAGAATCCATAACTCTAAGGCCAAAAATGAAACTCCTTATCCATATACCATGTGAGGTAGCCTCAAAATAAGAAACAAACTTAGCCTCTTTGGTGGAAGTAGCAGTCAAGGTCTCTTGACACTTCTCCAAGACACAGCTCCATGGCTAGCATGAAAATATATCCTAAAGTGGATTTTCTCGAATAAATGCAACCCGCGTAGTCTAAATGAGTAGCCAATAACCTCCAAGTTTTCAATTCATCTAAACATAAGCATATAGTCCTTAGTCCCTTGAAGGTATCTCATTACTTTCTTTGAAACTTTCCAGTGGACTAAGCCTGGATTAATTTGATATCTTCCTAATACTCCAACTGCAAAAGTAATGTCAGGTCTTGTGCAGACCTGAGCATACATAAGGCTTCCAATAACTGAAGCATAAGGAATGTTCTTCATTTGTTCCTGCTCGAGATCATTTTTTGGGCACTGGTTTAAATCAAACCTATCACCCTTCACAATGGGAGCTACACTTTGTGAACAATCACACATCCTAAATTTTTCCAAAACTTTGTTGATATAGGTCTCTTAAGACAAACCAAAAATACTCCTTATTCTATCTCTATTTATCTTGATGCCAATAATGTAAGAGACATCACACATATCCTTCATATCAAAGTTTTTAGAGAAAAATTATTTCACCTCATATAGCAAACCCTTATCATTGGTTGCAAGTAAATTATCATCCACATATAGAATATGGAAACAAATTTTGCTCCCACTGACTTTCTAGTATATACATTGATTCATGATGTTCTAAACAAAACCAAATAAAGAGACAAAATCATGAAATTTCAAATACCATTGGCGGGAGGCTTGTTTCAATCCATATATAGATTTCTTAAGCTTGCATACCAATTGATCACCATCACTAGAGAAAAATCCTTCTAGTTGTTTAATATAAATCTCTTCCTCTAGATCTCCATTGAGAAAAGCTAATTTTACATCTATTTGATGCAACTCTAAGTCAAAATATGCAACTAAAGCTAGAATAATACAAAGAGAATTTTTCTTAGATACAGGAGAAAAAGTTTCCTTATAGTCGATTCATTCCTTTTGGTTAATTCCTTTGGCTACGAGTCTTGTTTTATATCTCTCAATGTTTTCAAATGAGTCTTTCTTAGTTTTAAAGATCCATTTACATCCAATGACTTTTACACCATCAGGAAACTGAACAAGATCCCAAACTCCATTAGATGTTATAATGATCCCAACTGTTAAATCTTAATTAGAGATTTAATTTAAGGATTTAAATGTCATAATTAGATTCAGAACGTGATTTCGAGTATTTTGACTGTACCTACAAAATTTTGCAGTTCAGATAATAAGTGAGAAATCCTTTACAATATATCCCAATGAACAATTAAGTTGCAGAAGTTAAAGCAATAAATAGTAAAAGAAAAGTAAAGGAGAACCAAGAAGAAAGACAGTTACAGGCATACCATGGGACCTTTCTAGACAATTGGGGCATCCTTCTCTACAAGGAAACCTATTGACATACAAGTGATGAATCGCATAGCATTTAATAGGTAAATTAAAAAGGTAAAAATAAAATAAAAAAATAAACCTGATAAGGACGATGATTTCAAATGCTGTGGTCGATGAATCGCATAATGCTTCCGCGCGCGTTCACCTCGACATAGATCAGAGATAAAGGGAAAAAAAATAGGTATCGAGAGATCAAAAGGATGTGTCCAGATCGCAGAGGAAGAGAGAAAGGGGAGGAGAGAGAAAGGGGAAAAAAAGAGTTATTTTATTTCGCAATTATGGACCGTTGGATTAGATTGTAATCCAACGGTGATGAAAAGGGTAGACAAAAGGTAGGCAAGAAATGAGTAGGTAGAATAACATATCCCTAGTTCAATTGGCAAAAGTTTATCCATTAATGGAGGTGGTCATGGATTCAAATCTCTTCTCAAACAATCTTTCGATTTATTTGAATTCTAAATCTGTGGCCTAGAATTTTTAAAATAAATAGAAGCCCAATCCGGTATGTTAAGCGGAGACCCAAATAAAAACAATAATAATTCATTGAATTCACAAAAACAGTCAATAAATAGATAATATATTGAAATATTAACACATATGAGATTCATAGAATTCACAAAAACAGTCAATAAAGAGATAATATATTGAAATATTAACACATATGAGATGTAGTTCAGATGATTAATCATTGAACTCACAAAAACAGTCAATAAAGAACTTGTATGATTTAGTAGTATGAAACGTGATGCTCAGTATCACGAAACAATTCATCAAAACTGAAGCACACCATTTTTATAGACCCTTACCATCAATGGATTAATAATCAGGTGAGGTAGGTAATGAACAACATAAGTGGACCTCATGCGACATAAGGTCACACCACTAACATTTAATATAATTACCTTTATTTTGTCTCTATTTATCTTGATGATTGGTGTAATCGTCATTTAATATGCAAAGTGAGCCTATTCATTAGCTAAAGAGTACTGCGATTAAATAGATGGAATTCACCAAATAGTATTCTTGAACCAGAGGAGATATTTATTCAATTGAAGCAAATTTCGGGTAGCATTGGCAATAAATTTTTGTTGTCATGTTAGCGCCCTATTGCACATACTATTTACAAGTAGTATAAAGATAAGAGATAGATCAATATCACGAGGAATTGTAACTAAATTTTCTAAAAAATAATTAAAATCAATATTGTTTACTCTTACTCAGATAACAGAAATAATTTATAAAGGAGAAGAAAAGAATAATAGTAAGAATCATGCAAGAAGTAAAATTTAATTAAGGCAATCAGCAAGAGAGCCTAGAAATACAATTTGACTCTGTACGTCATAAATATTTTCTTTATTTTTTCTTAACTTACCCAATTCTCAGTTGTTAAACTAGGCAGGGCACTAATTATTTATGAGCCTATTCCAACAGTCGGATACAATTTTATAAAAAAACAGACAGGTGATCGATTAGTTTGGGATACTAGGTTAGTGGATCCAATCGGTGAGTCACTCGCTTGATTTAAATTTATATAAAAGTATATAATAAATATAATAATAGTAATAAAGTATCTCAAATGAGTCATTGATATAATGATTGTTGTCTCTTACTTCATGCAACATGCGTGGTCTTATTGACTGCATATTGTGTAAAAATATTTTTAAAAAAACACTGACCCATTACCGGATCAGATGCACATACGGTCTATTCGCCATATGACTTGGTAGTATATTACTAACTTACAATTGAAACAATTCATTCCTTGGTTGAATGAATATGAAGATACACTGTCCAATTTATCCAAATGACAAACAAAAGCCAACCAATGTCATAAATCTCAAATAAAAAGCAACTTGAAAGACTAAACTACAAACTCCAGATTTTAAGTAAAATCTCAAAGGTCTTAATTTATGTTATAGTTTGTTAGGTTTTAATTTATATAATTATTTTAATATTTTTAATATGTTGTATGTTTAATATTTAGAATTATATATTGGATATTTAGGTATTGTATATATGTTTAAAACATTAGGATAGCAACCAATTTAATATAATATTTAGTTATGGTGAAATTTTAAATATTTTAAATTAATAATTTAGAAGTAAGTAATGTAATGAATATTGATATTTAAAAAATAGTAATTATGATTTTTTATATTAATAAAATGATGATAATTCAGTTGGCGCACGGTAGGGGTGGCAATATGGGTTGAGTCTGACGGGTCAACCTGCCAAAACGGGGCGGGTTGGGTTGAGGTTTTCAATCCACCAACCCACCTCAACCCGCCCCGCCTAGAAGTGGGTCAAAACGGGTTCAACCCGCCGCGGGACGGGTTGACCCGCCGGATTATAATTTTATTTTATTTTTACAATTAGGTAGTATTTCATTAGTCCTTAAATTTGTGATATCCAAATTATTTTTTTTTATCTTAGTACTTCCTAGAAAAAATAAAGAATAACAATTTTATTTATGACAAATGTTATCTATATATAAATTCTTAAAGAATGTTTGACAAATATTAGTATACATTTAAGATTGAGACTAAAAAAATATAAAGAAGTGAGAAATAAAATAAAATAACATTAGAAAATTCATAAAATATAATTTATTTTTGAATTTTAATTATTTTTTTTTAATTGGCGGGTTGGTGGGTTGACCCGCCAACCAACCATAAAACACAGGGTGAGTTTATTTTTTCAACCCATATTTTTTTACGGGTCAACCCGCCCAGCCCCGTTTTTGGCAGGTTGGTGGCGGGGCGGGGCGGGTCAACCCAAATTGCCACCCCTAGCGCACGGGAGCGGAGTAAGGACGAAAGTATGTGTTCGATCCTCCTCAGTATTAAAATTGTCTCCTAGATATATGTGATTTATCTAAATAAAAAAAAAAAAAAAAAACCATTTTCTTAAAAGAAAGGCTGCATTGCTGCGTCAAGTTACATTTATTATTCTCAAATCAATGACGGACTTGGTTCGAGGGCTATAAAATATGTGTTAGTAAATAACTCATTTACATTGGACCTAAAATGACATTGTTTTAAGGCGAAATTAAGGTATTTTGTAATTATAATTTATTTTAGAGTTATAATAGTTTTATTCATTATAAAAAATTTTAATGCAAAATGATATTATTTTGAGAACAAATGTAGATATCTTATCTACATTTACTGTAGAAACATTAAAGTCAATATATATATATATATATATATATATGCTTATATTGTAATTTAAAAATATCATTAATTATCAATATTAAACGTATATAATAAAGATTATTCAACAAATTTCATAAGAACAGAATGAAATAAGAATTAAAAAAAACTCATATTTGTGAAGAATTGTTTATTCTCGCTTGTCTATAGGATCAATGATTTCTTGGCCTGACATATATCATCTTTTAAATTCTTAAGGGCTTTGACACCCAAAGTAAAATACGCAGGCCATTACTTGGCACAGCCCAATTGGGAAGGGGGGAAAAAAAAGAATTCAACCATTTGGGCCTCTGAACACCTTATTAAGCAAGAAGAAAAAAAATAAGAGACCCAATAACAGAAAACATCAATTATACACGACTCAACATGCTCAAATCTCTAAGAAATAATTTCGAGAAAAAAAAAAGGTTGTTGGGAGGGACAACCCTAAAGTTGAATTAAATATTTCAAAATGTTATTAAGAAATTAACAGCTCGTTTGGATGGATATTATTTTCTCCAAAAACTTTTTTTTTCTTTTAAAAAATCGTTATCACTACAAATATATTTTTGGATATATACTTTAAAAACAAAATAGAGTAAAAAAAAATCCTAAAGCATTTTTTTTCTAAGTTAATACTTTTGACTTCTAAAAAAAGTAAAAGCCAAAATGTAATTTTTTTTAAAAAAATCCAAATTTGCTCCAACTTTAACCAATATTACCTCTCTTGCCATCACAATCGTTATCGTTGTCGCCACTCCCACATCGTCCACCATGGTTGTCGCCATCGCCACCACCATAATTGGACCAGTGATCCGGTATCTCGATTGGGTTAATAACCGGCCCGATTTTAATAACATTGATAAAAAGTACTCTCTCTCCTCTAATAAACTTTCTCACGCTTCTCTTGTCACAACTCACAAGTATCTAAATATTCTTACACCTTGAGACTTCAAATATGTAACGAGACTCAAAAGACCTGAGCCCAGTATTACATGTGTGAAATATATACAAATGTAAATGAAATATTAAACTCTTTAACTAGAGATTTATTTATGTGCTCCCAGTGCACTTTTTATTAGGTGGGGCGGAGGAAAATGAGAGAGGAGAGGGGGAAAAAAAATTTAAGTGTCACAAATTTTTTCTTATAGCTACCTTTGAAGTTGTGATTTTCTAACAAAAATTGTCCAAACTTAATAAACTCGAATCTTTTGCCCAAAATTTGAGATTTTATATGCGGCTAAAATACTTATTTAATTTTCTACAGCCAAGATAGTGTTTGGGTAAACTATCATTTTTTCATCCTTGAAAAATAAGATTGACAACAATTTATTCCATGAAAAATAGATGACATCAATTTAATTCATCGGTTATAGTAGAATGATGAAAAGTTAACATCAAATTAGTCCATCAATCTTGCGGTTTTCGAACAAAATGATGATTTTCATGATTGAGTGACTAATTGATTCACATCTTTCAAGGACTAAAGTAATGTCAACCCAGGCTTTAGCACCAAAACAAATATTGGCTCAAAAAGTTATGGACACACACAAAATGTATGAAATGGGTGAATAACAAGATAGACAAATTGTCACAAAAGTTATTTTCTTAATATAGATGGAGTAAACCACGTATGTTTGGGTTGTGATGGTGCAAATAATTATAGATGCTTATCGGCGTTAGGTACCTCTTTAAGATATTCTTGTGCCAATTGATAGATCTCACAGTAAGGGTGTACAACCTATGCATTAGGAACACAATCTTCCACTTGAACTCTCCTCCTTTAGTTAGCAACGGTCACTTCGCTGGAGCAATGCGTAATCAGAAAACGTCAAGTGGGAGTCCTACTTTTTTAGGTAAAGGTAAATGGAAATACTATTCTCATCCTTTTACCCTCTCTTATTTTATTTTATTTTATTTTGCTTTTTAATGGTGAATTCTATTTGAATTTTCTCTATAGCATGAGAGAACTACTCTCATATAACATGAGAGTAATATTCTCTAAAGTTCAATAATCTAAAATCCATCCATTATAGATATTAGGCCCACTAAGCCTTACACTCTAACTTAATATACTTGTCAATTGGGTTCAAGCCCAATAACATTTGAGAGCATGTGTTTGAATCTCCTCAGTATCACTTTTGGAAGGGATTTAAAGCCTTAATCTTGGATCCGCCCCGAATCGGATTAATTGCGAAGCAATAAACCGATTGGAATATTTTTAAAAAATATATATATAAGTTTTTTCAAAAAAAAAAAAAAAAATCACATATAAGACTCATCTGTGCTCATATGACATGGACTTTGTTGCATGAGTGATGTCAGATCAAGAAAAAAATATTAACGAAAAATACGATTCTTCGATCTTCACGTATTCTAGACATACCTTGAAAATTTTCTTCATATCTTAAATTACGTGATTAAAATTGATTAACAATGTTTCTTTGAAAAAAAAATTAATTGAGTCTCACATATTCATTCTATTCAATATATAACGAAATAATTACATAATAAAAATATATTTGATTTTCATCCGGTACTGAGAAATTCTTTAACATTACCACTTAATTATTTATTGCAACTTAGTTAAATGATAATTTAAAAATTAATCTGACAATACATCAAAAGATGACGAAAAAATTTTAGCTCAAAAAAACAAAAAAAAAACTATAAATTAGCAAAGAATTATTCACATAATGCATAAAAAGTAACATGGACGCCCTCAGGCCCCAAAACACTGTAACTAGCACTAACTTTGATTGAAAAATATACATGGCGAACCTTGGTTTGGCCTTCGCTTTTAGTACCATAACCAACACCTTGCCATGCCCAATGATGAATACTCATTTCAGGATCAGTCCCATAACACCAGAGTATCCATTTTTATAATAGAGGCAGGATATTCTTACACCAGTGTAAGAGTTAGAAGTCTTACACTCAATCTTGATAGAAACACTTTACAGTTAGAGCTTACATTTTAAAGGTTCATTGGCTAAAAATAAATTATGAAAAATATTGATAGAAACATAATTTAAACTAAACTTTCAACAAAAAAAAGTGTTGGGGTAGCAAATTGAGTAAGTCCTTCAATAGAATATAATTAAAACCCAAATAACAAAATCCAACTTTTACTTAATAATATTAATAATTAGTTTGACTCTAGTTCAATGCATGAAATGACATAAAAGACTAGTTACATCTAATGTTAATATTGTATACATGACTATTAATACAAATTAAGCAGTTATAACGTTCAAAAATAGTTTTTAATTAAAATTTAAAAGCTAAACAATCATGTTCTTATTCATGGATGTGAGATAAGAGATATTTAAATTAATTTAAAATTTTAAAAATGGAGGTAATTAATTCACTAATATTGAAATAGACAAGACACATGAAAAATGAAATCTAAATTACATCAAACGAAATCTTGTCTAATTCTTTAACCAAAAAAGAAATAGACGAGGCACATTTTATCAATTAAATAAAATTACATCAAACGAAATCTAAATTTAATTTTAAATTTTTAAAATTAAAACATGTGAAAAATGGAGTTAATTAATTGATTGATAAAATAGCTATATCGAGGGAATATGGAATTAGAAGGGAAAAATTTTATGTATAAATGATGTATGAATTGAATACTACTTGTAAGTACTATGTTTTATATAATAACATAAATACATGTAGATTATAATATTTTTTAATATATTATTTTTAAATTTAATACTAAGTGAGGTTTTTTTAAGTGAAATAAGAAATAGGCAAAGCATTTTTTCTTTCTCGCGTAATGGAATAAGCAAAATACCTCCTTTATTATAAGGAAGCTAAACTTTTGAATTGAGAAACGATGGACTGTTTTAATTAAGTTATGACCCCTCAAGTCGAGACGTTTTTTTGTGGGCCTGGTCAATACTAGTTCTTCCAAAAAAAAAAAAAAATTGAGGAGGGAGAGGGAAATCAAAAAAAGAGAAATAGAAATGGAAGAAAAAATTTTATTTATGAAAAAGAGATCACTGAACAAATGATAGATCTAGAACATATTAAATTTTTTCCTCAAGCCCATAGAAAGAAGTACTGGGTCAACCAATTTTTTTTTATATTATTATTTTGGTAATACTGGGTCAGACATTTTAATCGCAAGGAAAAAGACAAATTATAGGATAATTTCAATTTTTAAAACAACTTAAAATGCGATTAGGAAATTAATTAATGACTGGAACATGAATATGTGAGCATAAATTTTTGTCTGTTTTATTACCCAAACAATCAGGTTGCAAACATAAGTACATGTTTACAATCAACTTTATAAAATTTTATGAGATGGGATATTGTAACAACTAATTAGTGTTACTACCAATAATTAATTATGTTGATCCAATAGTTATATTTATTTTCATCTTTGTATAGTTGTGATTCTCTATATTTAATGCTTTCACATTAAATATGAGGAATCATAAACATACAAAGGTGAAAAGATATATAAAGTATTAAATATGGAGAATCATAACTATACAAAGATGAAAATAAATATAACCGTTGGATCAACATAATCGATCTAACGATGAAATTGTTTGGTAGTAACATTAATTGATTGTTACAATATCATTCCTCATATTTTATAGCGAACAGTTATATTAATAAATTTTTTTATTTATAAACTTCTATAAATTACATTATGTACTATAGGTAGTACATTTCAGCACACAATATACTGCCCTCAGTACATAGTGTAGTTTGTAAGAGTTTATAAAAAAGAATTATAAATATAACTCTTTCTTATTTTATATACTATAGGCAAATATTTTTTTTATTGCATAATTTTAATTACGCGACACAATGAGAGAAGTTCTTTAAATGTTTTTATAACTAGATTATATGTAATTAATCCCGTGTCGAAGAGTATAATAATTATATGTTTTACATGTAAATATTTTTATAAACACAACTCTACAATGTTTAATAAATTTATTTTAATTTAGAATAAGTTAACTTAAAAATTAATTAATTGTCATTAACTGCACTTTCAAATCATGAAACTAGACTAATAAATATTTTAATGAAAATAAAAATTAAATAAAATATGAACATGAATATATTTTGGTGATGTGAGGAAGATAGAATCTTGTCTTGAGTCATCCAATCCAACTGTTAGCTATCAAGGGTGATAAATAACATTCTTTCGTTCAGCTTTAAACGGCCGTTATGCGGCATGGCTTTTCCCCCAAACACATTATACACTATAACGGTGCTTTTTCGTCGAACCACGTGACCCAAATCCCAACGCGTGCCATTCCATCCATGATGTGATTCATCTTCATGGGCATAAAAACCCATCATTCATGAATCATTCCATGCCATGCCATGTTCATGCTGTGTTTGATTATGACTCGGAGAGAGGCATGGACATGTGCATGAGGTTATATGTTTCATTTCATGTTTAGATTCGATTTTAGGGTTTCTTCCACTCCTTCCATTCTTGATCTTACCTGTTGTCATCTTGCGTCAAAATGATTGAATATTTGTGTGCAATTACATCTCTACCCTTTCACAAATAAAAATTCCTTTATGCCTTCACCGCATAATTCTGTGTAAGAAAAATGTCATTAAAATATTTTTTACTATTAGAATAATTTTATATGAATTTCAGTAAAAAGAGAATAAGTTGAATTTTTTTAATATAACTGACATATATTCATCGAATACTCTAAAATACTTAAAAATAATTTCTAAAAAGTGAATTGTTAGCATTAATTCTTCAGATATTTATATAAAAAATATATATCCATGTCATCTATTGAGAGTTGGAGAACCAAGTCGTAATATGACTTTAACATAAAAATTCTTTAATGATAAACCAATATTTTTTAACTTTTATGGGTTTGGTATTTGTCATTTTAAATGACATAAGTTATGTCATTTTAAGAGAAAGATAGACACAAGAAATGAAAATCATGGGAGAGAAAATGAGTGATTTTTTTAATTTAAATTTTAAATAAAAAATATTTTCTTGTGTCTATCTCTCTTAAAATAACATAACTTTATGTCATTTAAAATGATAAACATTTTTCCCAACTTTTATATATTAAATAAGAATTTGTTTAGAGTGTTTTAATTTCTTGATATAATTCTCTTTAAAAAAATAATACAAGTTATTCTTAACTTTTATTCTTTTAAATTTTTAAATCAAATTCTTTTAAATCAATTATACTGATTTTCTTCAAATTTAATAAGTTTTTCAATTTTTCTATATTTTTTAAAATAGAATTGAATTAATTACGAAAAAAATATTTATTATTTTAAATGACACAAGTTTGTGTCATTTTGGACGAAACACGTCATTTTAATGTATAATTAGTATTATTTTTTTTTTACCTTTTCTCATTCACTTTCTCTCTATTCTTAATTTTATGGAGGCGAGGGAATGTAAAAAAATTATTAAGTATACACCAAAATCATGTTGTTTCATCTAAAATACACAAAATTATGTTATTTAAAATGACAAATATTTTTTCATTAATTATACATATTACTTTTATAATTTCAAAAAAATTTATCTTAAATATTTTTAACATGTTTTTTTAGAAATTTACCTAAATTTGAAATATTTTCATAATCTACGAAATACTTTTAGTTATTCTTTGTATCTCTCTCCTTTCTTTCTCACAAAAAATAAATAGATATTTTTTTTATTTTGAATATAACCACTTGTTTATTGATTATCTGATTAGTCTGCTTCGACTCTTCTAGAAATATTTTCTCCATTTTTTTATTTTGTATGCCCTTTTATTGCTACTTGAGAAAGTGCATTTCATTTGTTAAAAAATAAGTAACAGCATTGTGCTTTTTTTTTTTTTTTTGGTAAAAACAGCATTGTTCCTTTTATTACTGAAGATTGATTATTGCTTTTCGTTGAGTAGTTATTTTTTTTATAAAGTGCTTTTGTTGAGTAGTTATTTATTCTCATTGAGTGACTAATCGTCATACATGAAGTTTAATATTAAATTTTTGAATTTCAGAAGAAATTTGTAAATGATTATTGCTTATTATTGAGTGATTTTATTTTTTCGGAAATATGAGTAATCATTTGTTCCTATTAAATAGCCAACAATATATATATATTAAATTATTATTGTTTGACCAAAGTATGACTAAATTATAATCCCTGGTAAGTCATTTACTTGAATAAATGTCGATCAAACTTTGGTTAAATAAGAACATATTGATATTTAATTTAGGGAGAGAAACAAAGTAGTAAATATTTTTTAAAATATGAACAAAATGGTCCATCAACCCCAAAACTCAAACGGGTAGAGATTATTGGAGTCAAAATCTTATTTACACAGGAGAGATTAGCATAATATATCTCTTAATTCATTAAGTTAAATAAAAAATAATCCATATGTTGGAACGCATTTTTGTAAAACTAAATGTGTAATAATTATCAATTAATAATAAAATAGACTGTTTTATGATGCTCTTGTTATGCGTTTTATAGTTTTAAGAATTAATTAAGAGAGAGCATAAACTGATATGGAATACAAGAATTGACATATCAATTAACTATGGAGTGACAACTGTTGCAGCACGATGCTAAGGATGTGCATGACAACTATTCTGTTTCCTGACACTGATTCTAAAGAGAAACAATTCTTTTTTATTTCTGTGTCTTGGAACAATTTTTGAGAAAAAAAGTGTTTGATAACATGTTTTATTTTTATTCCGAAAATGAGAATTGTGTTTGATAACACAACAAATAATAGAATAAAAAATTATTCCTATTCAGCATAAAAAAAATTTGGATCATTACTTTTCTTTTCATATGGTGTGGTGGTGATGGTGGCGACGGTGGTGGTGGTTGTAGTAGTGGCGTTGTGGTGGTGATGGCGGTAGCGGTGGTGTCATGGTGGTGATGTTGGAGGCGATGGCATGGTGGTGGCAATGGTGCCGATGGCGGCGGTAGTGGTGGCGGTGGTAGTAATGGTAGTGGTGGCGGCGATGGCGGCAGCGGTGGTAATGGTGGTGGCGATGGCGGCGGTAACAGCAGTGTCTACGACGATGGTGATGGAGATGACATGGTGGTGATAGTGGCGGTGGTGGTGGTTGCGACAGCGGCGATGGCGGTAGTAGTGGTAGCGTGGTGGTGGTGATGGCAATAGCTACGATGATAGTGATGATAATGGTGGTGGTGGTGGTGGTGGTGGTAATAGTGGTGGTGGTAATGACGGTGGTGGTGACGTGGAGGTGGTGGTGGTGGTACGATGATGGTAGCGGTGGTCGTATCGAGATGGTGGTGGCAGTGGTGATGATGGTAGTGGTGAAGAGTAATTGAGAGAGATAAGTGTTTCTCATTTTGTGTACAGAATCAAAAAAGCAGAAAATTTTTGATTTTTTTTTTGTTCCCCAACACAAAAAATAAACCGGTTTATCCCGAGAACAAAAAAATAAATCGATTTTACCAAACGAGTTTCCTATCAATTTCTGTTCTCGGGAACAGAAATTAAAAAAAAAAAATTGATTCCGGAAAGGTTGTCATGCACACCCTAATAGTAAGGAAAAGAAACATATAGTGGATGTGTATGATCAACTACTTGCTTAAGTATCTTAGGAATTGAGTCATATTTCCAATCTATGGAGATGAAGTCAGTCAGCTTGTTTCCATGCAAATAGCTACAAACGTTTTAGGAATTGAGTCCAACATATAATCAGTCTAGAGATGGATATAATTAATTTCCATATTATTTGGTTATACTCTTGACAATTTTCATATATAAGTTAAATTTCCTAAGATAGGAGGGAATGGTCCACAATTAACATGTTACAAATCCAGCCTATGGATTGAAAATTTGGAATAAAAGCAATTGTGAAAGAACATGTTACAGATATTAAGGTTATTATCCTAAAAATTAGCTCCAAGAGTTGGAGTGTCGAACATCTTATAAACATTACATTAGTTACTCATATAAACTCTGTTTGGATAGATTTTTGAAAAAATGACTTTTTATGCATTACTTTTTTTCAAAATAACTTTGGATGTATAATCTGAAAATTACTTTTACATAAAAAATTTATTTGGATATTAAAATAAAAAAACACTTTTTATATACAAAATTACAAAAAAGAACATTAATGGGAAGAGCATTAATGTATTCACTTTTTATATACAAAATTACAAAATCTACATGCATGGACATGCATATATAGATACAATGTTGTATTCACTTTCTTGTTTGTTGTGTGACTTTGTTTATGTGCTTATTTTCCGTTTCTGTGATTGTGGCTTAAAAAAAAGGAAGAAGAAAAAAAACAAGAACCAAACACTAAGGGTCTGTTTGATTGTGTTTTGATTTTTTTGTTCTTAAAACTGTTTTGTAAAATAGTTTTTAAGAATTGATTTTCGGAATAAAAGAATAAAAAAATCTGTTTGGTAAATTTGCTTTGAAATGAATTTTAAAAGTTAAAAAACAAAAAAATTTGTTTGGTAAATTTATTTTAAGAACATGTTTTTAAAACAAAAAAAATACAAAAACTCATTTGATTGTTAACTTTTGTTTTTCTAACTTACTTTAATAATTTCTTTAATTATATGTAAAAACCTCCGGAGCCAAGATGATTTTTTTTTAAGATTATGGGACAAACTATCGATGGAGGTGGAAGACGGTTCATGGGAAAAAAAATAATTTTTTCTGGATTTAAAAGATAAGCAACATCCATTCCATTCCTTTCAATTCTGAGATTTCAATTTTGCATTTTTTTTATGTTGAGAAAATGACTAGTTTGAGAGGAAGCACTCTGAACTTTTATCAACTTTTGAACTGAAACTGAGAATGACAACAACACAAGCAGAGATGCAGATCCCACCGAACAAGTTTTCACCAAGTTTCGCTCTCATTATTTCACCAATCTTCACAACCCTGAGTTTCATTTAGCTTTTCATCTACTCTAATCTGCTTTTGCATGTTATCACCGAATATGCTTGCGTTGATTTACAGTTTTGCTGGGATTTCTAATATTAGCTTATTTACCATTTTGCCATTAATGAAAACAGTTCTCCGTGTTTTTCTTATTTTGGAAACAGAGAATTAAAAAACAAAACCAAAACACCTAATGGATGTTCTCTAATTCATGTTTTAAAAACTAAAGAAGAGATGATGTTTTTAGAACTATTTTTCAGAACACCCATTACCAAACAAGTTTTTTTATTTTTTTGTTTTTAAAAACAAAAAATTGTTTTACAAAACAGTTATCAAACAGGCCCTAAGGCTCTGTTTGATTTCTATTTTGGAAAACAGTTTTTTAGTTTTCAAAACAAAAAAACTAAAAAAACTCGTTTGGCAACACCTGTTTTGTAAAAAATGTTTTGAAAACTATAACTGTTTTTTTGTTTTAAAATCAAATTTAGAGAACATGTCTAAGTTGTTTTTGTTTTTAACTTTCAAAAAGAAAAAAATATAGAAAACAACGGTTTCCGTAATTGTTTTACAAAACAGTTTTAAGAACAAAAAAAACCAGAACACAATCAAACAGACCCTAAGTATAGGATTGTACCTTTTACCAAAAAAAAAAAACAAACCAAAAATAGCAATTGTAGGATAGGAGAGATGAAAGAAGATGGTACCTTAAAAGAAGAAAAGAAGAAAAAATAGGAATAAAAAAAAAAAGGAAGATATTTGACTATAAAGTGATAGGTTGTTGTAGCTAGTAAAAAAAAACAGCATGACCATAGGATAGGAAGAGATAAAAGACTGATAGGATAAGGTTAAATTTGTATTTTAAAAATTTATATTATTTTTTAATTTCTGTTTTTTTCAAAAGTAACTAACTATTGACTAAAAAAAAGTACCATTTTAACTTTTATTTTAACTTTTATTTTTTTTAAATGTTGTTATCTAAATATCTAAAATTTCTCAAAATGACTTTTTAAAAAAAAAACAATTTTTTTAGAAACAAAAGCCATCCAAACGGCTCATAATTAATGTCAAACTCGTAACAGAACATCTATAAAAAAATTGAAAAAAAAAAAAAAAACCGACAATGAAGAATTATAAAGCTTGTTTCAGAAATGAGTAACTAATTTACAAGATAGCAAGCTCTTGCATATATGAGACCGATCACTAATGGACTTATATGCCCATAGAGTTTATTGTTTTGCTCTTGCCTGACTTACCAAACTGAAATAAATTTATAAAAAAAGAGAAAGTGGAAGACCATATACCATTCTTAATAAAACCAACTTAATTAAAAAGAACCAAAGATTCATTTAAGGTAATAAGAAATGAAGGATAAACAGAGAGATCAAAACTGATCATACTATAAACAGATGCATAAAGTCCAACAAAAATGCTTGGAAAAATAGGCAATGAAATGCTGGCAATGACAAGAAGGAGGCCACACAAATATTGTCAAACCAAACAATGGGGGCACAAGCAGTGCTAGAGAATTGACATTCTGTGCTAATTAATCATCCCTCAAATAACAGGCAGGGGCCCTTGACTGTAACAATTGGAGGGAAAAGAGGAATCTGGATTATTAGCCCCAGTATACCTACAATGATACATCTAGTATTATTTAAAAATTGGCCTAGTAAGTGGCGCGCTTTCATATATTGCAGCAGATTAATATTATTTAAAAATGAGATAAAAATCATGACCTAGCTACAGCTTATGGTCTTTATAGAAGGCAGACAGTATATATCTATCCGTCTAACGAAGAAAATAAGTGACAAATGCAATGCATAACCGAAAGCATGGAGATTTCTTAATGGATTTGAAGTTTGTTATTTTAAATAACATAAGTTATGTCATTTTAAAAGAGAGATAGACATAAAAAATGAGAATCATAGGGGAGAAAGTGAGTGGTTTTTTTTTTAATATAAATTTTTTTAAAAAAATTTATCTTGTGTCTATCTCTCTCTTAAAATGACATAACTTTATGTCATTTAAAATGACAAACACTTTTTCCTTCCTTAATTGTATGTTTTTATAATTTAATTTGTAATATTAATTAAGTTAACTTATAATTAACTCATATTTAACTTATAATTAATTAAGATTTGATTTCGTTCTGAGTGAAAACCAACGTGGGTAAGGGGATAAGTGTTTAGGGTATGTTGTAGCAAGAATAGGCTGGTATCAATATGTATGTTTAGTGTGAATGGTTGAACGAAATATATCTAGGATTAATATGAAGTCTCCTCCCTTGGATTGTTCGTATATTTATATAGCCTTTAGACGTGGTAGTTACAGAAGACGTGGTATCATCTGCAGTTATAAGGATCATGGTCTTATCAGGTGTTATGGACCAGGGAAAGGTCCACGGCATCAAGAAGCCCAACCTACACAAGCCTAAAGGTAAGCTCTATAAATAGGGGCTAAAGACCACAGCTATGGTTGATCTCTCTAACGTTATTTTCTTTCAAGCACGACAGCGAATACACACACCCCTTCAGGCTAAGGTCATCATACTGTGTGTAGTGATTTGCTGTCCCCAAGATACCTAATCCATAGGTATCTAGATAGAAAGCTATAGATCCAACATCAAACAACAGACTTACGGTTGGACACCTCTGCCCACGGCAGAACATTGGTGTCGTCTGTGGGAAACACTTTTCCACTACTACGTGATCGAAAGCCACGATGGTGAGAACGACAAGAAGTGGATTTCGACAACCATCAAGATCGAATTCCAGGATCCGGCCTATTTCTCCAATCAAGGAGAATCCATCGGATCATCGGCAGATAGATACCGATGCAGTGCACATGAGTGATGTGCACTCTGATTCGGCATCAACTCCAGTCGTCAATCCAGACGCCCCACACGTGCAAGGGTTACAACCGATGGAGGAACAAACAGCGGATGCTGTGCAGGCACCAAACGGTGCAGTTGGTGATTCTCGGGTAACAGATCTGGCTGTTGCCGCAGTACTTCGGAGAATGGAAGAGATGGAGAGAAGACATGGGCTTGAAAGGGAGGCAGATGCCAGACAGATGGGAGAGCTAGAGGCTCGAGTAGGTCGAGCCGCCAACCCGAACCCGGAACGAGCCATAACACGGGTCATGAATGATCTGCGGATCACTAGCACCCAGGCGAACCCTGATGGGACCCGGGGTCGGGGGAGAGGAATTGGAAATATCGAAAGCCGGCCTCAGAGAAGCACACCCAATGTGGTTCATAATCAAGGACCCGAAGTTCGCAACGGCAGCATAGGACAACCGGGAAGGCTGGAAAAGAACCCCCAGTCTTCAGATTGGAGACGCTCATCCCGGAACCCAAACCTGAACGACGTATCCGGGGTCTACAGGAGGAAGTATCACAGGGGGCAGTACAATGACAGCCCCTTCGTTGACGAGATCGTGGATGCACCATTTCCAGAGAACCTCAACTTGTCTGAAATTCCAAAATACGATGGAGCGCAAGACCCCCAAGTGCATTTGGATGCCTTTGATACGGCGATGTACATTAAAGGAATTGGAGATTCGTTGATAACCCGATTATTTACGACCACGTTGACGGGAGCAGCTCAATCATGGTTCTCATCTCTACCAGTGGGATCCATCAGATCGTTTGAAGAGTTCGGAGGTAGATTCTTGTTGAATTTTGCTACGAGTAAAAAACAGCTCAAGTCCGAATTCGCGCTGGGAAAAATAAAACATCAATATGGTGAAACGCTGCAGAAGTATTTGGACCGCTTCAAAATGGTCGCCTTACAAGTTCCCGGGTTGTCTGAGAATGTTCATTTACATTTGGTGATTGCCGGCCTCCACGGATCCTCCAGGTTAGCTAGATCCGTATACAAAAACCCAGTCCGAACTCTAGTTGAGTTCACTGCACGGTCCAAAAAATATTTGGAGCTCAAACGGATGGAGATTGAAAATGCAGACCCAAGGCAACACCACGGCCAGGTGGAGAAACTCGGAAATCGAAGGCAAAGTGATTTCCGGGGTAAAAGGCCAGAAGAGAAAGTTTCAACTAAAGTAAAATTTGATAGATATGCACCTCTGAATTCGTCCAGATCCTAAATCTGGAGAGAGGTAGCATCCACCGAAATGAAAAGGGTGGATAGGCCACGACCATTACTGAATCCAGCCAGCCTGGACCAATCTCGATATTGCGTGTTCCATGAAGGCCTTGGCCACACAACCGATGAATGCTGGGATCTAAGGAACGCAATTGAAAGATATATCAGAGAAGGAACGTTGCGTCAGTACTTGATAATAACTCAAGGGTGGAAGAATAATAAGAAGAGGAGAGGAGGACGACTTATGAGCCCGCCCCGAGAAAAGAAGTTCAGGGATGAGGGCTGAAGTAAGAAGCCGGCCAAAGAAGAGGATGATGAATTCATAGAACCTGAGTTTGAATGCAATGTTATTAGCAGGGTTTTGGTGGAGGAGGTGATACAATGAATGCCAGGAGAAAGTATTTAAGAGAGGTGCTTTCGATTCGAGAACAACCCAAGTTTAAAGGAACCGAACCAGAAGCACCACTGCTGTTTTTTACAAAGAAAGAATTGGAGGATGTCATGCTAGGACACGTTGACGGGTTAGTTATCACCAGTACAATAGTCAACTGTAAAGTAAAGAAAATATTCATAGATAATGGCAGCTGTGCCGACATAATTATGTGGCAGGCATTCCAGAAAATGAACCTGGATGTCGAAGATTTGAAACTCTACAACACGGCTTTGATTGCGTTCAATGGCCGCGATACTATCCCTAAGGGATACATTGACCTGAGCCTTACCTTGGGAACAAAGGAGGCTTACAAGTCGGAAAAGATAAGATTCATAGTGGCTGACTTCCCGTCGGAGTATAACGTAATTCTGGGAAGGCCAACTATCCACGATTGGGATATGCTGGTCTCCACCAAGCATCAGAAGCTCAAGATGATTGGTAAGCAGAACATGGTAATCACCATTCCTGGGGATCAAAAAGAATCTCGGGATTGCTATTTTAAGCCGGTCAGAGCAATAGGCAGTAACCTAAAGACACCAGCCGGGGTGAACCCTAGTAATAAGCAGGATAACTCCAAGAAGAAGGGAACAACATCGGTAAACATGGTGGAGTTGGACATGAGGGATGAAACTCAGATCCCAAGGCCGGAACCTGATGGAGAGCCGGAGGAAGTAGTCATTGGAGAAAAAACTCAAACAGCCAAAATCGGAAAGGGGTTGGCAAAAGAGAACAAAGTTCGACTTACTGACTGCTTAAGGAGGAACATAGACTTCTTTGCTTGGAAATCCTCAGAGATCCTTGGCGTGGACCCTGACTTTTGTTATCATAAGCTCGCGGTGTACCCAGGATCAAAACTGGTAGCTCAAAAGAAAAGGAAGCTCAGTGCAGAAAGTCGACAGGTGTTAGAAGATCATGTAAAGGAGTTGCTGGAAACATGGTTTATCAGAGAAATTCAATACACAACCTGGTTGTCCAACATGGTGATGGTAAAAAAACCAAATGGGAAATGGAGGGTGTGCACGGACTATACAGATCTTAACAAAGCATGTCCCAAGGATGCGTACCCCATGCCTAATATAGATCAGCTCGTTGACAACTCATTCGGGTTCCAGATGCTGTCCTTCATGGATGCATATTCAGGATATAATCAAATCTCACTACACCCCGAAGACAAAAAAAAACCGCTTTTATCGCAGAAAAGGAAAATTACTGTTATAATGTGATGCCTTTTGGACTGAAAAACTCAGGTGCCACCTACCAAAGAATGATAAATTAGGTATTCGCATATCAGCTTGGTAAAAATGTGGAGGTATACATAGATGACATGATTGTTAAATCAATTAACTCAGCAGTTCATATTGAGGATCTAGAGCAAACCTTCCAAAAACTAAGGCAGCACAATATTCATTTAAACCCGGCTAAATGTGCTTTTGGAGTCTTGGCAGGAAATTTTCTAGGATTTATGTTGACTCATAGGGGTATAGAAGCTAACCCGGACAAATGCAGAGCTGTACTGGAGATGAAGCCACCAGCGAACAAAAAAGAGATCCAACAGTTGACAGGAAGACTAGCTTCGCTCACCAGATTTTTACCTCGGTTTGCGGAAACAGCTTTACCCTTTTTTAAGCTTCTGCGAAAAGAGGTGCAATATGGGTGGACCTTGGAGTGTGAGGTCGCTTTCCAAGAAATAAAAAAACAGCTAGCATCACCGTTGGTCCTGTCTAGCGTAGG